>NW_027095719.1:0-36447 GCF_036850995.1 Saccopteryx leptura
ATAAAATGTGTTTGGAAGTATTGCTTCTTCTTCAATTTTTTGGAAGATTTGAGTAGAATAGGAACCAAGTCTTCTTTGAATGTTTGATAGAATCCACTAGTATAACCGTCTGGGCCTGGACTTTTATTTTTGGGGAGGTTTTTATAGTTTTTTCTATTTCCTCCCTGCTGATTGGTATGTTTAGGCTTTCCGCTTCTTCATGACTCAGTCTAGGAAGGTTGTATTGTTCTAGGAATTTATCCATTTCTTCTAGATTTTTGTACTTGTTGGCATATAATTTTTCATAGTATTCTACAATAATTCTTTGTATATCTATGATGTCTGTGGTGATCTCTCCTCTTTCATTTTGGATTTTATTTATTTGAGTCCTGTGCCTTTTTTCCTTGGTGAGTCTTGCCAAGGGTTTGTCAATTTTGTTGATCTTTTCAAAGAACCAGCTCCTTGTTTTATTGATTTTTTTCTATAGTTTTTCTGTTCTCTATTTCATTTATTTCTGCTCTGATTTTTATTATCTCCTTTCTTCGGCTGGTTTTGGGTTGTCTTTGTTCTTCTTTTTCCAGTTCCTTAAGGTGTGAAGTTAAGTGGTTTACTTCGGCTCTCTCTTGTTTGTTCATATAGGCCTGAAGTGATTCTGATATGTCATATTTTTATTTTCATTTGTCTGTATATATCTTTTGATCTCTGCGCTTATTACTTCTTTGACCCATTCATTTTTTAGAAGTATGTTGTTTAGTTTCCACATGTTTGTGGGTTTTTTTCCCCCTCTTTTTTACAGTTGAATTCTAGTTTCATGGTTTTATGATCATAAAATATGCTTGGTACAATTTCAATTTTTCTAAATTTGCTGATATTGTCTTTGTGGCCCAACATATGGTCAATTCTTGAGAATGTTCCATGTACACTAGAGAAAAATGTATACTCTGTCGCTTTGGGATGAAGTGTCCTGTAGATGTCTATCATATCCAGGTGTTCTAGTATTTCGTTTAAGGCCATAATATCTTTATTGATTCTCTGTTTGGATGACCGATCTAGAGCTGTCAGCGGTGTATTGAGGTCTCCAAGTAAGATTGTATTTTTGTTCGTTTTTGTTTTAAGGTCAATAAGTAGCTGTCTTATATATTTTGGTGCTCCTTGGTTTGGTGCATATATATTAAGGATTGTTATGTCTTCTTGATTCAACTTCCCCTTAATCATTATGAAATGACCATTTTTGTCTCTGAGTACTTTTGCTGTCTTCTGGTCAGCATTATTAGATATGAGTATTGCTACACCTGCTTTTTTTGGGGTGTTGTTTGCTTGGAGTATTGTTTTCCAGCCTTTCACTTTGAATTTGTTTTTATCCTTGTTTCTTAGATATGTTTCTTGTAGGCAGCATATAGTTGGATTTTCTTTTTTAATCCATTCTTCTACTCTGTGTCTTTTTATTGGTAGGTTTAATCCATTTACATTTAGTGTAATTATTGACACTTGTGGGTTCCCTACTGCCATTTTATAAATTGCTTTCTGTTAGTTTTGTATCTTGTTTGATTCTTCTCTTTTGTTTTTCTATCATTTGTTTTTGTTTGTTTATGTTTCATACTTCTTTCCTCTGTTGCTACCTTTTTTAAGTCAAGTGTTTTTGTGGTGGTTTTTTCAAGGGTTGTTACCATTAAGTGATGAAAAGGGTACCTACCATATTCATTGTAGTACCCTATCTTATGAGTATTTCTGCACTTCATCGTCCTTTGCAACTGTTAATCTCCATCCTCTCCCCCCTATTTTTCTTTGTTGTCACAGTTTAAGTTTGGTTTTATTGTGTTCTTGGTGGAGCTGTTACTTGTGGTGTTGTTTTCTTTTGTTCTTTGAATCTGGTTGGAAAACCCCCTTTAGTATTTCCTGGCGTGGGGTCTTTCTGGTGATAAATTCTCTCATCTTTTCTGTATTTGTGAATGTTTTTATATCTCCTTCGTACTTGAAGGATAGCATTGATGGGTATAGTATTCTTGGCTGAAAGTTCCTCTCTTTCATGCCTTTAAATATTGGGGTCCACTCTCTTCTAGCTTGTAGAGTTTCTGCTGAGAAATCTGATGATAATCTAATAGGCCTTCCTTTATATGTTGTACTCTTCTTTTCCCTGGCTGCCTTGAGAATTTTTTCTTTGTCATTGGTTTGTGTCATCTTTATTATGATGTGCCTTGGAGTGGGTTTGTTGGGGTTAAGAAAACTTGGTGTTCTGTTTGCTTCTTGAATTTGAGGCTTTATTTCTTTCTACAGGCTTGGGAAGTTCTCGTCTATTATTTGTTTGAGTATATTCTCCATTCCATTTTCTTTCTCTTCTCCCTCTGATATACCTATTATTCTTATGTTTTTCTTTCTGATGGAGTTAGACAATTCCTGTAGGGCTTTCTCATTTTTTATTATTTTTGAGTCTCTTTCTACTTCTCTCTGTTGTGCCTCAAGTTGTTTGTCTTCTATTTCACTAGTCTTATCTTCTATCTGGGCTGTTCTGTTAGCCAAGCTTGTTACCTCGTTTTTCAGCTTGTGAATTGAGTTTTTCATTTCTGTTTGATTTATTTTTATAGTTTCAATTTCCTTGGTAATATATTCTTTGTGTTCATTGAGCTGTATTCTGATCTCCCTAAATTGCCTTTCTGTGTTTTCTTGTATATCTCTGAGTATTTTTAAGATTTCTATTTTAAATTCTCTGTCATTTAGCTCCAAGGCTTCCAATATGTTAAGTCTTTTCTCCATAGATTTTTCCACATCTATTTGTGTTACCTCTCTTTCTTTTGTATCCATAATATTCGATTTCCTCTTTCTTATTGGCATCTGAGGGTGGTCTTGTTGATAGCACACAGGGGCACTTCCTCCGCAGCTTGAATGAACGTCCCTGCGGTAGTTCGCTTCCTCCACACCCTCATCTCTCAGATTCAAGTGATAACAGTCCTTTCGCTTTCAGTTTGTGTGGAACTCTGGAATGCTCCGAGGATAAATTTTTCTGTTTCTAGTTGATAAATTTGTTGTGATATTGGGGAGATCTGTCGGACGCGCTGCTCACAGCGCCATTTTCTCTTCTATGCAATTTACGCTGTGAAAACAACAAAAAAATAGCCATTGTCATTTTTTATTTTATTTAGTTTTTAATGTTAGAGTGAGGAAGTGGGGGGAAAAGACAGACAGATAGTCAGAAACATCAATCTGTTTCTGTATGTGCCTTGAACCGGACCAACCCTATGACATTACTGTATGAGTGTGATGCTCTAACTAGTGAGCTCTCTGGTATAAGCAAGCCATTGTCTCTAGGCGGACAAAATTACTAGAGACAACCTGTGGGAAATAAAAAATGAAATAATAATCTATTCTTCTGTGGTGACAACATCAGAAGGCTTTTCTAGGCTCTTGTCAGTCAGGGGCATATACAATCAGTATTTCTGATTGTTGAGCACAAATTTACACCTTTTTTAACATGCACTTTTTCTTGTGCCCTGGCAGCAGTCCAGACTGAGAAACCTCCTAAGCTTTCATTTTCAGAATTTCTCTGAGCCTGGTCAAAACTTACAATTTAAGTTCTTTTGGTCACATAACAGCTCCCAGGGTATTTGTTGCATCACTTGTAAATTTTCTCTGTTTTATAGCTGAGATCACGCATTCCTGAAGAACCGAGACTTATGTCCAGCTCTGCTTTCCAAAAAAAATGATATACTTAACCATGCCACAATCAATCACAGCTTGGACCAAAAGTATTGCACTAACAAATCCAGTGTTTGTCACAACATATAATTTTTATATGTATATTTTTCCTTTGTTTTTCAACTCCATGACAGTGCTCTATCCATAAAGACAGAAAGTGAGTCTGTCCCATTCATTACTGGCAAACAGTGATGAGCACAGTGCCTGGAATATAATAAAAATTCAATAAGTTTTTACTGGAAGAGTGAATAAATATTAATTTGCATACATACACAAATATCCACAAATGACAGACACTATTGAAACAGAGAGGTATGCTCACATGCAATGCACATCTATGCACACATATCTACCCTCACCCAATGTACCTGAGTACATATACATAGAGAAATATAATTGGTACAGGAAGATTATGGAAAGAAAAAGGCTAAAGTTAACAGTTGGTATATATGTATGAATATTTGTTGTTTTGTTTTTCTTATTTTTTTTGCATTTCTGCAATAAGAATACCGTTTTTATAAGAAAAAGCTCTTAAAATTCTAAATACTTGTTAAATCAAAGCACATCATAATTTACAATACATTAAGTAGATTTAAATAAAAGAAGTTCAAAAGACAGATGTAAAAATAGTAGAATGGTAAGTGACTAAGTCCAGTGACATGAGTTCTTACCACAGTGCCCGGTATATGAAGGGCACTTTCAAAGGCTTTAAGAAAGCATGGCTGGAAGCAAAAAAGAAAAACAAGATGAAATGATACATTCCCAGAAAAAAACCCACTAAGGATACAGAAACACTTCACAGAAGCAGCTAATTGGAATCAATGGTTGTAGACAATCGTATGTACCAAAACTTTCCTTTGGACCTGTACTGAAGCGTGATTCCCAAGATGCAAACGAGGTGGTAGCAGAGAAGCACATGTTACAGACATCAATATTTTATGTGGTATGGAGCAAGTTCCAGCAAACTTCAGAAGATTGAAATGATATGAAGTGTATCTCTTGCTCACACTATAGTTAACATTGAAACAGGTAGCAAACAGTAACTAGAACTCCCTTATATTTACAAGATATGAAAGTATCTTCTAGATAGCCTTCAATTCAACATTGATAGATAACACACAAAACCCAACTGCTGTATTTTTCCAGGTGAACTGCTCTGAGCTGTTATTTCCAAGGTGCACACAAAGTGGCAGCAGAGTAGCGCTCTTGAAAAACATTATCCACACATAATCCTGTATGTTCTTTCAAGCATGTTTCAACTACCTCTAACATTAGAAATGATATAAAACATGTTTCCTGTCATCATTACACTTAATATACTAAACAGTAATAGAAATTAACTAAAATTCCTTTTTTTAAGGTAGTGAAATTCACTCCTAAATACCTTTCCTCAAAATCACAATAAGTTGCAAAATACCTTAAAATTAATGAAAAGAAAAACTACAGAAAAAAATCTATAAAAAAATGAAGGGACTAATACATTTTAGAGGAATAAAACCTTAAAATACACAGCCTTTCGACCCATACTAAGAACGAGGATACGAAATAAAATCCAGAGAATATAAAAGAAACAAAATGTTCACAGAATGACAAGGCAGTGGCGCAGTGGGTAGAGCATTTGACTGGAATGTGCAGTACCCAGATTTGAGATCCCAAATTCGCTAGCTTCAGCATGGGCTCATCTCCTTTTAGCAAAACTCAACAGCTTGATCTCAATGTTGCTGTCTCGAGCAAGGGGTCTCTCAGTCAGCTGTAGCCCCCTGGTCAAGGCACATATCTGAGAGCAGTCAATGAACAACTAAGGTGTCCTTACGAAAAAATGATGATTGATCTGTGACCTGGCACATAATAAAAAATTTTCTCCATTCTTTTCTGTCTGTCCCTATCTATCCCTCTCTCTCACTCTCCCTATGACTCTGGAAAAACGAAAAAAAGGAAAGAAAGAAATGTTCACAGAGAAATTTGGAGTTTCTATCCATATTTTCCTATGTATAAAACATCATTTTTAAAAATGTGGGGTTTGAAACCTGGGTGCATCTTATTCAGTGGTTGTTATATTTTTACGTGCATTTCCTCTTTCTTAGCATTTGTTATTTTCTCAAATTTTGTGCCCCAAAATTAAGGTGCTACTTATAGAGGGAGGCTACTTATACATGGGGAGATATGATACTTTTCAACCTTACCACTTATTTTCTCTTGTGGTGAGATTTTGAAAAAAATAATTCATTCCTCTAAGCAATATAAGCTGAAAAACTGCAAAGAAAAGCCATTTTCATTTTTCTTTTATTTAGTTATTAATGTTAGAGAAAGGAAAATGGGAAAAAACAGACACACAGATAGTCAGGAACCTCATTGTGTTTCTGTATGTGCCTAAACCAAGGACCAAACCTTTGATATTAGTATGTGTGTGATGCTCTATCTACTGAGCTCTCTGGTGATAGCAAGCCATTGTATTTAGGGGAAAAATTACTAGAAAAATACTGAGGTAATTATAAATAAAACAATAATCTAGTCTGCTATGATGATATCACCAAAAGACTTTTCTTTGCTATTCACTTTTAGGGGCATAAAAAATATTTCTGACTGTTTACCATGATGTGACCTTTTTTCTAACATGCACTTTTTTCTTGTGCTGTTGCAGCAGTCCAGAATGAGAGACCTCCTATGCTTTGGACACCAGAATTTATCTGAGCCTGGATCACCACTTACAAGCTAGATTATTTTCCTCACAGAACACCTCCCAGGGTCTTTGTTTCAGCGCTTGAGAATTTTCTCAGTTTTATACCTGAGAACATGCATTGCTGAAGAACTGAGGCTTAGGTCTCAGCTCTGACTTTTGAGAAACTGATATACTGAACATCGTCACGATCAATGAAAACTGGGAACAAGACATTGCACTACTATATCCAGTGCTTTTCACAACTTATAATTATTTAATTTATGCACATTTTTCTTCATCTGTCTACAACATGACAGTATATTATTCATAGACAGTATGTCCCTTTCACTATAGGCAACAAGTGTAGAGCACAATGCCTGGAACATAATAGAAGTACAATAAGTGTTTAATGAATGAAAGAATAAATAGTAGTTTGCATGCATACACAGGTATCCAAAAATGATAGAAATTGTGGACCCAGAGAGATATGCTCATATGCAATGCACATCTATACACACAGATGTATGCATACCCAATGTACCTTAGTACATATAAATATACAAATATAATAGGTACACTAAGAATATGGAAAGATAATGTCATAATATTAACAGTAGTTATCTCTGGATGAAAATTTTTTGTTTTGTATTCTATTCAATTTTTCTTGCACTTCTGCAATAAGAATAGAGTTTTTATAATAATAAAGCAAGTTACATTCAACATACTTTTCACATCAAAGCACATCTTATTTTACAATACATTAAGATGATTTAAATAAAGGAGTCCAAAAGCTGAAGTAAAAATAGTAGAATGAGAAGACATTGAGTGCACCAACAACTCATACAGTTCCTAGCACAATGCTTGGTATATGATGGGAACATTCAAAGGCTTTATGAAAGCATTGCTGGAAGGAACGAAGAAAAACAAGGTGAACTGATAGATTCTCAGAAATCAAATCACTAAGAATACACAAAATATTTAGAGAACTGGCAAATTGGAATCAACGTTTGTAGACAATCCTCTTTAATATTTCTTTTTTTTGGATCTGTTTCCTGAATGAACGAATAAATAGTCATTTGCATATGTACACAGATATCCACAAATGACAGACATTGTTGACAAAGTGAGTTATGCTAATGTGCAAAGCACATTTATGCACAGAGATTTACACACACCCAATGTACCTGAGTACATATACATACAGAAATATAATATGTACACAAAGAATATAGAAAGAAAATGTCCTAATATAAAGAGTAGATATATCTGTATGAAAATTAGTTTTTGTTGTTTTTGAGATCATTTTTCTTGCACTTCTGTTATAAAAATACTTATTTTATAATAAAAGTCTGTTAAAATTTAACCTACTTGTCAAATCAAAGCACATCCTATTTTACAATACATGAAGTTTATTTATATAAAAGATGTTCAAAAGACAGAAGTTAAAAGAGTAGAATGGGAAGTCATTGAGTGCAGGGACAAGAGTTTCTAGCAAAGTGCCTGGTATATGATGGGCACATTCAAATGCTTTATGAAAGCATAGCTGGAAGTAAACAAGAAAAATAAGTTAAACTGAGAGATTTTCAGAAAACAAACCACTAAGGATACACAAAACCTTTACAGAAACGGCCAATTGGAATCAACGTTTACAGGAAATGCTCTATACCAAACAATTTCTTTGGTCCTGTACTGAGGTTTGATTTCCAAGATGCACACGAGGTGGCAGCAGAGAAGCACATGTAACAGAGACCATTATTGTATGTGCTATGGAGCAATTTCCAGCCAAAATCAGAGGATTGAAATGATACCAAGAATAATTCTTGCTTTCACGACAATTAATGTTGAAAGAAGTAGTAGGTGTAACTAAAAATTCGTCATATTTACAAGTTATAAATCTTTCTTATATATAGCCTTGGATTCAACATTTATAGATAACGCACAACACCCAACTGATGTATTTATCCAGATGAACTGATCTGAGCTGTTATTCCCAAGGTGCACACGAGGTGGCAGCATGGAAACGCACTTGGAAAACATTTACCACAAATGATCCTGTATGTGGTTTCAAGCAAGTTTCTACTACCTCTAACCTTAGAAATGATATAAAGCATGTTTTTTGTTGTCCTCCCACTTAATATAGTAAACAGTAATAAAAATTAACTAAAAATTCCTCTTTTGAACATAAGAAAATTAACTCCTAAATAACCTCTTTTCTCTCAAAATCACAATTCAAGTTGCAAAATACCTTAAAATTAATGGAAATTAATACTACATGAAAAAACCTACGGAAAAATTTAGTGATTAATCTATTTTAGGACAAGAAAACCTTAAAACACAGAGCCTTTCCACCCGTACTAAGAATCAGGATGCTAAATAAAATCCAGAGAAAGTAAAAGAACAAATGTTCACAGCGTGAGCAGGCGATTGTGCAGTGCTGAGAGCAATTGACTGGAATGTGGTATACTCAGGTTTGAGATCCCAAGGATGCCATCTTGAGCGTGAGCTTATGTGGTTTGAGCAAAGTTCACAATCGTAGACCTAGGTCGCTGTCTAGAGCAAGCGGTCTCTCTATGAGATATAGCCCCCTGGTCAAAGCACATATAAGAAAGGAGTCAATGAACAAGTAAGAGGTCACAACAAAAAACTGATGATTGATCTGTGACTTTGCACATAATAAGAACTCTTTCTCTCTGTCTCTCTGTCCCTATCTATCCCTCTCTCTCACTCTCTCCCTGTCTCTGGAAAAGAAAAGAAAAAAATAAATGTTCACAAAGACATTTGGTGGGTATATATCATATTATCCCATGAATGAGACTCATCTTTTTTGAAAAATGTGGTGTTAGGAAACTGGGTGTGTCTTATACAGTGGTTGTAGAATTTTTTACTTACATTTCTCATTTATTCGCATTTTCTGTCATTTATTCAAACTTTGAGCCCCTCAAATAAGGTATGTCTTATACAGGGAAGCTTCTTATACATGGGGAAATATGGTACTTTACAACCTTACCATTTATTTCCTCTTGGGGTGAGATTTTGTAAAACATAATTCATTCTTCTATGCAATTTAAGCTGCAAAAACAACCACAAAAAATCTATTATCATTCTTTATTTAATATATTTGTTCATGTTAGAGGCAGGATAAAAGGGGGAAAAGCCAGACAGACAGTCAGAAATATCAATCTGTTTTTGTATGTGCCTTGACGCAGGAACAAGCCTATGATATTAGCGTATGGGTGTGATGCTTTAAATACTGAGCTCTGTGGTGAGAACAAGCCATTGTCTTTTGGTGAAAAAATTTACTAGAGAATACTATAGGTAATTAAATATAAAATGCTAATCTAGTCTGTTGTGGTGCCAACACCAGAAGACTTTTATTTGCTCTTGAAATTCAAGGGCATAATCAGTATTTCTAATTGTTTAGCATAAAATGACCACTTTCCTAACATGCACTTTCTCTTGCGCATTGGCAGCAATCCAGACTGAGAGACTTCCTAAGCTTTGGACATCATTAATTTAACTGAGTAGTGGTCACTACATAGAAGCTAGGTTCTTTTGCTCACAGAACACCTCCCACAGTCTTTGTTTCATTACTTCTATATTTTCTCCATTTGAGACCTGAGAACAAGCATTGCTGAAAAACGGAAACTTATATCTCAGCTCTCCTTCTGATAAACTGTTATAATGTACCTCACCACAATAAATCATAACTGACACCAAAGATATTGCACTACGAAATTAAGTGCCTGTTAAACTTATGTTTATTTTATTTATGTATATTTTTCTTTTTCTATCTACCCCATTACAATGTAGTATTTATAAAGACAGAAAGTGAGACTGTCTCATTCACTATATGCAACAAGTGTCGAGCACAGTCCCTGGCAATTAATCAAACACAATAAGTCGCCCTGGCCGGTTGGCTCAGTGGGAGAACGTCTGTATGGCATGCGGGGAACCCGGGTTCGATTCCCGGCCAGGGCACATAGGAGAAGCGCCCAATTTGCTTCTTTACCCCCCTCCTTCCTTTCTGTTTCTCTCTTCCTCTCCCGCAGCCAAGGCTCCATTGGAGCAAAGTTGGCCCGGGTGCTGGGGATGGCTCCTTCGCCTCTTCTCCAGGTGCTAGAATGGCTCTGGTCACAGAAGAGCGACTCCCGGCTGGGGCAGATCACCGCCCCCTGGTAGGCAGATCGTAGCCCCTGTTTGGCGTGCCGGGTGGATCCCAGTCGGGCATATGTGGGATTCTGTCTGGCTGTCTCTCCCGGTGTCCAGCTTCAGAAATAAACAAAAAAAAATAAGTGTTTCCTGAATGAACAAATAAATAGTTATTTGCATATGTACACAGATATCCACAAATGACAGACACTGTTGACACAGAGAGTTATGCTGTAATACTACCCCATTACACTGTAGTATTTATAAAGACAGAAAATGAGACTGTCTCATTCACTATAGGCAACCAGTTTTGAGCACAGTCCCTGGCATTTATTCATATACAATAAGTGTATCATGAATGAATGAATAAATATTTATTTGCATATGTACACAGATATCCACAAATCACTGACACTCTTGACACAGAGAGATATGCTCATGTGCAATACACATTTATGCACACAGATGTACACACAATCAATATACCTGAGTATATATACATACAGAAATATAATATGTACAAAAAGAATATGGAAATAAAATGTCCTAATATTAACAGTAGATATATCTGTATGAAAATTTGTTGTTGTTGTTTTTGAGATTATTTTTCTTGCACTTCTGCTATAAGAATGCTTTAACTATAATTAAAAAGCTGTTAAAATTCAACATACTTGTCAAATCAAAGCACATCCTATTTTACAATACACGAAGTTGATTTATGTGAAAGAAGTTCAAAAGACAAAAGTCAAGAGAGTAGAATGGGAAGTCATTGAGTGCACGGACATGAGTTCCTAGCACAGTGCCCGGTATATGATGGGCACTTTCAAAGGCTTTATGAAAGCATGGCTGGAAGTAAAGAAGAAAAATAAGGTGAACCGAGAGATTTTCAGAAAACAAACCCCTAAGGATACAAAAAGCCTTCAGAGAAACTGGCAAATTGGAATCAATGATTATAGAAAATGCTCTGTACCAACCTATTTCTTTGGACCTGTACTGAGGCTTGATTTCCAAGATGCACACAAGGTGGCAGCAGAGAAGCACATGTAACAGAGACTATTATTGTATGTGCTATGAGCAAATTCCAGACAAAATCAGAGGATTGAAATGATACCAAGAATAATTCTTGCTTTCACGACAATTAAGGTTGAAAGAAGTAGTAGGTGTAACTAGAAATTCGTTATATTTACAAGTTATAAAACTTTCTTATAGATAACCTTGGATTCAACATTGATAGATAACGCACAACACCCAACTGATATATTTATCCAGATGAACTGATCTGAGCTGTAATTACCAAGGTGGACATGAGGAGGCAGCAGGGATGCGCACTTGGAAAACATTTACCACAGATAATCCTGCATGTTCTTTCAAGAAAGTTTCACCTACCTCTAACTTTAGAAATGATATAAAGCATGTTTCTTGTTTTCCTCACATTAATATAGTAAACAGAAATACAAACTAACTAAAAATCCCTCCTTTGAAGGTAAGGAAATTAACTCTTGAATAACCTCTTTCTGCTCAAAATCACAATTCAAGTTGCAAAATACCGTAAGATTAACAGAAATAAAAACTACATAGGAAAGCTATAGTAAAATGTAGTGATGAATCTATTTTACGGCAAGAAAACCTTAAAACACACAGTCTTTCCACCCGTACTAATAACCAGGATATTAAATAAAATTCAGAGAAAGTAAAAGAAAAAATGTTCACACCGAGAGCAGCCGATGGTGCAGTGGTTAGAGCAGTTGACTGGAATGTGGTGGACTCAGATTTGAGATCCCAAGGGTGCCATCTTGAGCGTGGGCTCATGTGGTTTGATCAACGCTCACCATCTTGAGCCCAAGGTCGCTGTCTAGAGCAAGCAATCACTCTATAAGATATAGCCCCCTGATCAAGGCACATATGAGACAGGTGTCAATGAACAAATACGGGGTCACAACAAAAAACTGATGATTGATCTGTGACCTGGCACATAATAAGAACTGTCTCTGTCTGTCTGTCACTATCTATCCCTCTCTCTGACTCTCTCCCTGTCTCTGGAAAAAAAAGTCATGGTCACGGACACATTTTGTGGGTGTATATCATATCTTCCCAAGAATGAGACTCATCTTTTTTGAAAAGTGTGGGGTTCGAAAACTGGGTGCGTCTTATACAGTGGTTGTAGAATTTTTACTTGCATTTCTTTTTTTTTTTTTTTAAATAAATTTTTATTAATGGTAATGGGATGACATTAATAAATCAGGGTACATATATTCAAAGAAAACATGTCTAGGTTACCTTGTCATTAAATTATGTTGCATACCCCTCGCCCAAAGTCAGATTGTCCTTCGCCACCCTCTATCTAGTTCTCTGTGCCCCTCCCCCTCCCCCTAACTCTCCCCCTGTCCTCCCTCCCCTCACCCCTGGTAACCACCACACTCTTGTCCATGTCTTAGTCTCATTTTTATGTTCCACCAATGTATGGAATCATGTAGTTCTTGTTTTTTTCTGATTTACTTATTTCACTTCGTATAATGTTATCAAGATCCCACCATTTTGCTGTAAATGATCTGATGTCATCGTTTCTTATGGCTGAGTAGTATTCCATAGTGTATATGTGCCACATCTTCTTTATCCAGTCTTCTATTGAAGGGCTTTTTGGTTGTTTCCATGTCTTGGCCACTGTGAACAGTGCTGCAATGAACATGGGGCTACATGTGTCTTCACGTATCAATGTTTCTGAGGTTTTGGGGTATATACCCAGTAGAGGGATTGCTGGGTCATAAGGTAGTTCTATTTGCAGTTTTTTGAGGAACCACCATACTTTCCTCCATAATGGTTGTACTACTTTACAGTCCCACCAACAGTGAATGAGGGTTCCTTTTTCTCCACAGCCTCTCCAACATTTGCTATTACCCGTCTTGTTGATCATAGCTAATCTAACAGGGGTGAGGTGGTATCTCATTGTAGTTTTGATTTGCATTTCCCTAATAACTAATGAAGCTGAGCATCTTTTCATATATCTGTTGGCCATTTGTATCTCTTCCTGGGAGAAGTGTCTATTCATGTCTTCTTCCCATTTTTTTATTGGATTGTTTGTTTGTTTGTTGTTGAGTTTTATGAGTTCTTTGTAAATTTTGGAAATTAGGCCCTTATCTGAGCTGTTGTTTGAAAATATCATTTCCCATTTAGTTGGCTGTCTGTTTATTTTTATATCAGTTTCTCTTGCTGAGCAAAAACTTTTTATTCTGATGTAGTCCCATTCATTTATCTTTGCCTTCACTTCTCTTGCCATTGGAGTCAAGTTCATAAAATGTTCTTTAAAACCCAGGTCCATGAGTTTAGTACCTATGTCTTCTTCTATGTACTTTATTGTTTCAGGTCTTATATTTAGGTCTTTGATCCATTTTGAATTAATTTTAGTACACGGGGACAGGCTGTAGTCGAGTTTCATTCTTTTGCATGTGGCTTTCCAGTTTTCCCAACACCATTTGTTGAAGAGGCTTTCTTTTCTCCATTGTGTGTTGTTGGCCCCTTTATCAAAGATTATTTGACCATATATATGTGGTTTTATTTCTGGGCTTTCTATTCTGTTCCATTGGTCTGAGTGTCTATTTTTCTGCCAATACCATGCTGTTTTGATTATTGTGGCCCTATAATATAGTTTAAAGTCAGGTATTGTAATGCCCCCAGCTTCATTCTTTTTCCTTAGGATTGTTTTGGCTATTCGGGGTTTTTTATAGTTCCATATAAATCTGATGATTTTTTGTTCCATTTCTTTAAAAAATCTCATAGGGATTTTGATGGGAATTGCATTAAATTTGTATATTGCTTTGGGTAATATGGCCATTTTGATTATATTTATTCTTCCTATCCAAGAACAAGGAATATTTTTCCATCTCATTGTATCTTTTTCGATTTCCCTTAACAATGCTTTGTAATTTTCATTATATAGGTCCTTTACATTCTTTGTTATGTTTATTCCTAGGTATTTTATTTTTTTTTTGTTGCAATCGTGAAGGGGATTATTTTTTTGAGTTCGTTTTCTAATATTTCATTGTTGGCATAGAGAAAGGCTATGGACTTCTGTATGTTAATTTTGTATCCTGCGACCTTACTGTATTGGTTTATTGTTTCTAATAATCTTTTTGTGGAGTCCTTCGGGTTTTCGATGTATAGGATCATATCATCAGCAAAAAGTGATACCTTTACTTCTTCTTTTCCAATATGGATGCCTTTTATTTCTTTGTCTTGTCTGATTGCTCTGGCCAGAACTTCTTGCACCACGTTAAATAAGAGTGGAGAGAGTGGACAACCCTGTCTTGTTCCTGATTTAAGGTAGAAAGTCCTCAGTTTTATGCCATTTAAAATGATGTTGGCTGATGGTTTATCATATATGGCCTTTATCATGTTGAGATATTTTCCTTCTATACCCATTTTGTTGAGAGTCTTAAACATAAAATTGTGTTGTATTTTATCAAAAGCCTTTTCTGCATCTATTGATAAGATCATGTGGTTTTTGTTCTTTGTTTTGTTGATATGGTGTATTACGTTAACCGTTTTGCGTATGTTGAACCATCCTTGAGATTCTGGGATGAATCCCACTTGATCATGATGTATTATTTTTTTAATATGTTGTTGTATTCGGTTTGCCAGTATTTTGTTTAGAATTTTAGCATCTGTATTCATTAGAGATATTGGTCTGTAGTTTTCTTTCTTTGTGCCATCCTTGCCAGGTTTTGGTATGAGGGTTATGTTGGCCTCATAAAATGTGTTTGGAAGTATTGCTTCTTCTTCAATTTTTTGGAAGACTTTGAGTAGAATAGGAACCAAGTCTTCTTTGAATGTTTGATAGAATTCACTAGTATAACCGTCTGGGCCTGGACTTTTATTTTTGGGGAGGTTTTTTAATAGTTTTTTCTATTTCCTTCCTGCTGATTGGTCTGTTTAGGCTTTCTGCTTCTTCATGACTCAGTCTAGGAAGGTTGTATTGTTCTAGGAATTTATCCATTTCTTCTAGATTGTTGTATTTGGTGGCATATAATTCTACAATAATTCTTTGTATATCTATGATGTCTGTGGTGATCTCTCCTCTTTCATTTTGGATTTTATTTATTTGAGTCCTGTGCCTTTTTTCCTTGGTGAGTCTTGCCAAGGGTTTGTCAATTTTGTTGATCTTTTCAAAGAACCAGCTCCTTGTTTTATTGATTTTTTCTATAGTTTTTCTGTTCTCTATTTCATTTATTTCTGCTCTGATTTTTATTATCTCCTTTCTTCGGTTGGTTTTGGGTTGTCTTTGTTCTTCTTTTTCTAGTTCCTTAAGGTGTGAAGTTAAGTGGTTTACTTCGGCTCTCTCTTGTTTGTTCATATAGGCCTGAAGTGATATGAACTTTCCTTTTATTACTGCTTTTGCTGCATCCCAGAGATTCTGATATGTCGTATTTTCATTTTCATTTGTCTGTATGTATCTTTTGATCTCTGCGCTTATTTCTTCTTTGACCCATTCATTTTTTAGAAGTATGTTGTTTAGTTTCCACATTTTTGTGGGTTTTTCCCCCTCTTTTTTGCAGTTGAATTCTAGTTTCAAGGCTTTATGATCAGAAAATATGCTTGGTACAATTTCAATTTTTCTAAATTTGCTGATATTGTCTTTGTGGCCCAACATATGGTCAATTCTTGAGAATGTTCCATGTACACTTGAGAAAAATGTATACTCTGTCGCTTTGGGATGAAGTGTCCTGTAGATGTCTATCATATCCAGGTGTTCTAGTATTTCGTTTAAGGCCACTATCTCTTTATTGATTCTCTGTTTGGATGACCGATCTAGAGCCGTCAGCGGAGTATTGAGGTCTCCAAGTATGATTGTATTTTTGTTAGTTTTTGTTTTAAGGTCAATAAGTAGCTGTCTTATATATTTTGGTGCTCCTTGGTTTGGTGCATATATATTAAGGATTGTTATGTCTTCTTGATTCAGTGTCCCCTTAATCATTATGAAATGACCATTTTTGTCTCTGAGTACTTTTTCTGTCTTGTAGTCAGCATTATCAGATATGAGTATTGCTATACCTGCTTTTTTTTGGGTGTTGTTTGCTTGGAGTATTGTTTTCCAGCCTTTCACTTTGAATTTGTTTTTATCCTTGTTGCTTAGATGTGTTTCTTGTAGGCAGCATATAGTTGGATTTTCTTTTTTAATCCATTCTGCTACTCTGTGTCTTTTTATTGGTAAGTTTAATCCATTTACATTTAGTGTAATTATTGACACTTGTGGGTTCCCTACTGCCATTTTATAAATTGCTTTCTGTTAGTTTTGTATCTAGTTTGATTCTTCTCTTTTGTTTTTCTATCATTTGTTTCTGTTTGTTTGTGTTCCATACTTCTTTCCTCTGTTGCTACCTTTTTTAAGTCAAGTGTTTTTGTGGTGGTTTTTTCTAGGGTGGTTACCATTAAGTAATGAAAAGGGTACCTACCATATTCATTGTAGTACCCTATCTTATAAGTACTTCTGCACTTCATCGTCCTTTGCTACTGTTAATCTCCATTCTCTCCCCCCCCCTTTTTTTTTTCCTTTGTTGTCACAGTTTAAGTTTGGTTTTATTGTGTTCTTGGTGGAGCTGTTACTTGTGATGTTGTTTTCTTTTGTTCTTTGAATCTGGTTGGAAAACCCCCTTTAGTATTTCCTGGAGTGGGGGCTTTCTGGTGATAAATTCTCTCATCTTTTCTGTATTTGTGAATGTTTTTATATCTCCTTCATACTTGAAGGATAGCTTTGATGGGTATAGTATTCTTGGCTGAAAGTTCCTCTCTTTCAGGGCTTTAAATATTGGGGTCCACTCTCTTCTAGCTTGTAGAGTTTCTGCTGAGAAATCTGATGATAATCTAATAGGCCTTCCTTTATATGTTGTACTCTTCTTTTCCCTGGCTGCCTTGAGAATTTTTTCTTTGTCATTGGTTTGTGTCATCTTTATTATGATGTGCCTTGGAGTGGGTTTGTTGGGGTTAAGAAAACTCGGTGTTCTGTTTGCTTCTTGAATTTGAGGCTTTAGTTCTTTCCACAGGCTTGGGAAGTTCTCGTCTATTATTTGTTTGAGTATGTTCTATATTCCATTTTCTTTCTCTTCTCCCTCTGATATACCTATTATTCTTATGTTATTCTTTCAGATGGAGTCAGATAATTCCTGTAGGGCTTTCTCGTTTTTTATTATTTTTGAGTCTCTTTCTTCTTCTCTCTGTTGTGCCTCAAGTTGTTTGTCTTCTATTTCACTAATCCTATCTTCAATCTGGGTTGTTCTGCTAGCTAAGCTTGTTACCTCGTTTTTCAGCTCGTGAATTGAGTTTTTCATTTCTGTTTGATTTGTTTTTATAGTTTCAATTTCCTTGGTAATATATTCTTTGTGTTCATTGAGTTGTTTTCTGATCTCCCTATATTGCCTTTCCGTGTTTTCTTGTATATCTCTGAGTATTTTTAAGATTTCTATTTTAAATTCTCTGTCATTTAGCTCCAAGGCTTCCAATATGTTAAGTCTTTTCTCCATAGATTTTTCCACATCTATTTGTGTTACCTCTCTTTCTTTTGTATCCATAATATTCGATTTCCTCTTTCTTATTGGCATCTGAGGGTGGTCTTGTTGATAGCACTAATTAGAATTAATAAAGAGTAAAAAGTAAAAAACAAACAAAAAACAAAAAACAAAAACAAAAAAACAAAAAAAAAAAACAAAAAAAACCAAAGGGTAAAACACCCCACAAAAAAAAGCAGTAATAATTTATTATTTCCCCCCTTTTTTTTTCTTTGTTTTCCTTCCCTCCTCTCCCCTCCTCAGGGAAATATCGTGCCTATAATGGAGGGCCTGGTTTGCGGTGAAGAGTTCAAGGGGGGGGAAAAAAAAAGGAAGAAAATCTTAGACAAGCATAAGTTGATCTGCCTGCGGGTGACGGTCAACCAAGAGATATAATGAGAGGGACAGGAGGGAACCAGAAAAAAGGATAAAAAAAGGAATAATAAAGAAGAAAAAATAAAAATAATAAGTAAAAATACGTTGTATTAAGTGGAGCAAAGACCAAATACAATGGAGACCTTGGGTTGGGAGGACCCAAAATGCCACAAAAACAAACCAACAAGAAAAAAACAAAAACAAAACCGAAAAAGAAAAACAAAGCCAAAAAAAACCTTGAGTCCCAAATTAACTAATTTGTTCGTGATTGAGGATTAAATGGGAGGAAAGTAAAACGAGAAAAGAAAAAACGAATAGAAAGGAAAAAATAAGAAAAAGAGAAAAACGAAGGAAGAAATAAAAAAGGAAGAGAAAAAACAAAATAAAGCAAAAAACAAACAAACAAAAAAAAGAGACGAGAGTGAGAGTTAAGTGTCCTGGAGTATAACCCCAAAGGAGGGTGAGGATGAAGAAGAGAAATAAAATGTAACACTTATGGGTAGTGTAGTTCAAGAAAAGGGAAGCATAAGATGGGCAGAGAATAGAAGGACTGAGGTGGAGGAAATAAAGGCAATAAGATAGAAGAAACAAACAACAACAACAACAAAAAAAACCAGTGGAACAGGCTGCAAAGTCTGTGGATTTTTCCTGATTTTGAGATGTCAACCTCTTCCTCCTTCTCCTCTCTCCCTCTTCCCGGTCGGCGACTCTGCACCCCAGGCCCTGCCCCTGCGCCACACCCAGGCAGGGACTTGCAGTTGATGGGGTTCTACGGCAATGTCACACAATTGGCTTTAGTCTTGCTGGTAGTCAAGGCCTGCCGGCGTCTGCAGGGTCCAACGACGAGAGAGTTCGCCTTCGTGGATTCTCTCTCCCAATCCCCCCTCCCGAACCAGCAGCCTGGCGATCCAGCCACAAGGCTGCCACTGCTTCTGCCTGGGGAGTAAGAGGCTCAAAGAGCTGGGAAATCCCCACTCTATCCCCACTCAGTGCAAGGCTCTGGGAAGGGCTCTGACAGTCAGGGCCTCCAGTGTAATCAGGCGGGGGTGGGAGTCAATTGTTGTCAAGGTGATTGTTCAGCGCCTAGCATTCCGTTGGACCTCTCAACCCAGGCTTTCCACACTTTGTAGCCTGTTTTGGCTGGGAAGAAGAGGCACTAGTCTCTGCTTGCGACTAGTGTGGTATAGATCTTATTATCTGCCAAGTCCTTCTTGTTAGCGTTTATCCCTGAATATGGAGGCTCTATCAATCAGAAGTTGCCCCCGCCCCTTTAGCGAGAGGCACCAAAAAAATATCACGCCTCTTGTCTTGGGTCGGTGAACTGAGAGAGATCTTATCAATTAGAACCGAGGGTGCGCAGATTTCACGGGTTAAGTTAATTTTAGTAATTGGGTCGCAGCTGTGCTCCCGAAGGTATTTCAGGCTGCCTGCGCGCGCCCCTCCCCCAACGCTTGATTGTTAGCTTGAATGGCTGGGTGAGGTGCCCCGCCCGCCCGCGGAGAGAATCTCCCAAGTAGGGAATACCGCCCTGGAGCCTCTCCTGCTCCCCGTGCGCGGGCCGCTGGGAACGTTAGCGGTGCTCGGTCTGCAATGCTCGGTCTGCAACCAGACCGGGCGCGCGCCAGCAGCTGCTCGCCGCTCGCTCTACAACCGACCTGGGCGCTGCTCGCGGAGGCTGGCGGTGGCGGCTGAGGGCGGCGGCTGGCGGTGGCGGCGGCGGCGGCTGGCGGCGGCGGCTGCCGCTCGCGGCTTCCGAGTGCGGGATGACTTACCACAGGCGCACTTCCTCGCGGCTTGAATGAACGTCCCTGCGGTAGCTTCCTCCACACCCTCGTCTCTCAGATTCGAGTGATAACAGTCCTTTTGCTTTCAGTTTGCTCCGAAGATAAATTTTCCTGTTTCTAGTTGATAAATTTGTTGTGATTTTTGGGAGATCTGTCGGACGCGCTGCTCACGGCACCATTTCCGTGACGTCACTCTTGCATTTCTTTTTTATTCACATTTGCTATCATTTACTCAAACTTTGAGCCCCCCAAATAAGGTACGTCTTACACAGGGAAGCTTCTTATACATGCGGAAATATGGTACTTTACAAACTTACCATTTATTCCCTCTTGGGGTGAGATTTTGTATGCAATTTTAGCTGCAAAAATAACAACAAAATGGCATTCTCATTTTTTCCTTTATATTTTTATTCATGTTAGAGGCAGGCTAAATAGTGGAAAAGACAGACAGACAGTCAGAAACATCAATCTGTTTTGTCTGTGCCTTGATGCAGGGCCAAACCTATGATATTAGCGTATGGGTGTGATCCTTTAAGTACTGAGCTCTCTGTTGATAGCAAGCCATTGAATTTTGGAGAAAATATTTACTAGAGAAAACCAGAGGTAATTAAAAAATAAAATGATAATGTAGTCTGTTCTGGTGCCAACAGCAGAACACTTTTATTTGCTCTTGAAATTCAAGGGCATAATCAGTATTTCTAATTGTTTAGCACAAAGTGACCCCTTTCCTAACATGCACTTTCTCTATTGCCATGGCAGCAATCCAGACTGAGAGACCTCCTAAGCTTTGGATATCATTAATTTAACTGAGCATTGGTCACTACATAGAAGCTAGGTTCTTTTGCTCACAGAACACCTCCCAGGGTCTTTGTTTCATTACTTTTATATTTCTCCGTTTTATACCCAAGAACACGCAGTAATGAAAAAGTGAGACTTGTGTCTCAGCACTGCCTTCTGAGAAACTGATATACTGAACCTTACTACTATAAATCATAACTGACACAAAAGATATTTCACTACCAAATTATGTGCTTGTAAAACATGTTTATTTTATTTATGTATATTTTTCTCTTTCTGTCTACCCAATTACAAATTAATATTTATAAAGAGAGAAAGTGAGACTGTCTAATTCACTATAAGCAACCTGTTTCGAGCACAGGCCCTGAAAATTAATCATATACAAAAAGTGTTTCCTGAATGAATGAATAAATAGTCATTTGCATATGTAAACAGATATCCACAAATCACTGACACTCTTGACACAGAGAGATATGCTCATGTGCAATACACATTTATGCACACAGATGTATACACACCCAATATACCTGAGTATGTATACATACAAATATAATACGTACAAAAAGAATATAGAAATAAAATGTCCTAATATTAACAATAGATATATCTGTATGAAAATTTGTTTCTGTTGATATTGAGATCATTTTTCTTGCACTTCTGCTTTAAGAATACTTTAATTATAATAAAAAAAACTATTAAAACTCAACATACTTGTCAAATCAAAGCACATCCTATTTTACAATACACGAAGTTGATTTATGTAAAAGAAGTTCAAAAGACTGAATTCAAGAGAGTAGAATGTGAAGTCATTAAGTGCATGGACATGAGTTCCTAGCACAGTGCCTGGTATATGATGGGCACTTTCAAAGGCTTTATGAAAGCATGGCTTGTAGTAAAGAAGAAGAATAAGGTGAACCGATAGATTTTCAGAAAACAAACCACTAAAAATACACAAAACCTTTACAGAAATGGCAAATTGGAATCAACATTTATAGAAAATTCTCGGTACCAACCTATTCCTTTGGACCAGTACTGAGGCTTGATTCCCAAGATGCATACGAGGTTGCAGCAGAGAAGCACATGTAACAGAGACTATTATTGTATGTGCTATGGAGCAAGTTCCAGCCAAAATCAGAGGATTGAAATGATACCAAGAATAATTCTTCCTTTCACGCCAATTAATGTTGAAAGAAGTACTAGCTGTAACTAGAAATTCGGTATATGTACAAGTTATAAAACTTTCTTATAGATAGCCTTGTATTCATTTTTGATAGATAACACAAAACACCCAACTGATGTATTTATCCAGATAAACTGACCTGAGCTGTTATTCCCAAGATGCACTCAAGGTGGCAGCAGGGAAATGCACTTGGAAAACATTTACTACAGATAATCCTGCATGTTCTTTCAAGCAAGTTTCTACCACCTCTAACGTTAGAACTGATATAAAGCATGTTTTTTGTTGTCCTAACACTTTATATATTAAATAGTAATACAACTTAACTAAAAATCCCTTTTTTGATGGTAAGAAAATTAACTCGTAAATAACCTCTTTCCACTCAAAATCACATTTCAAGTTGCAAAATACCGTAAAATTAATGGAAATAAAAACTACATAAGGAAACCTATAGAAAAATGTAGTGATGAATCTATTTTAGGGCAAGAAAAACTTAAAACACACAGCCTTTCCACCTGTACTAATAACCAGGATACTAAATAAAATCCAGAGAAAGTAAAAGAAAAAATGTTCACTGCATGAGCAGGCGATGGGTCAGTGGTTAGAGCAGTTGACTGGAATGTGGTGGACTCAGGTTTGAGATCCCAAGGGTGCCATCTTGAGCGTGGGCTCAGGTGGTTTGAGAAAAGCTCACCGTTTTGAGCCCAAGGTCGCTGTCTAGAGCAAGCAATCACTCTATAAGATATAGTCCCCTGGTCATGGCACATATGAGACAGGAGTCAATGAACAAATAAAGGGTCACAACGAAAAACTGATGATTGATCTGTGACCTGGCACATAATAAGAACTCTCTCTCTGTATGTCTGTCCCTATCTATCCCTCTCTCTGACTCTCTCCCTGTCTCTGGAAAAAAATTTAAAAAAGAATGTTCACAGACACATTTGGTGGGTGTATATCATATCTTCCCATGAATGAGACTCATCTTTTTTGAAAAGTGTGAGGTTAGAAAACTGGGTGCGTCTTATACAGTGGTTTTAGAATTTTTACTTGCATTTCTTGTTTATTCACATTTACTATCATTTACTCAAACTTTGAGCCCCCCAAATAAGGTGCGTCTTACACAGGGAAGCTCCTTATACATGGGAAAATATGGTACTTTACAACCTTACCATTTATTCCCTCTTGGGGTGAGGTCTTGTAAAACATGATTCATTCTTCTATGCAATTTAAGCTGCAAAAAAAACCAAACAAAACAAAATAAAAAAATGCCATTCTCATTTTTCTTTTATGTTTTTATTCATGTTAGAGGCAGGATAAAGGGGGGAAAAGACAGACAGACAGTCAGAAATATCAATGTGTTTTGTATGTGCCTTGATGCAGGGCAAAACCTATGATATTATTGTATGGGTGTGATACTTTAAGTACTGAGCTCTCTGGTGATAACAAGCCATTGACTTTTGGAGAAAAAATTTACTAGAGTCAACCAGAGGTAATTAAAAAATAAAATGATAATCTAGTCTGTTGTGGTACCAACACCAGAAGACATTCATTTGCTCTTGAAATTCAAGGGTATAATCAGTATTTCTAATTGTATAGCACAAAGTGACCCCTTTCATAACATGCTCTTTCTGTAGTGCTGTGGCAGCAATCGAGACTGAGAGACCTCCTAAGCTTTGGACATCACTAATTTAACTGAGCATTGGTCACTACATAGAAGCTAGGTTCTTTTGCTCACAGAACACCTCCCAGGGTCTTTGTTTCATTACTTTTATATTTTCTCCGTTTTATACCCAAGAACACGCATTAATGAAAAAGCGCGACTTATGTCTCAGCTCTGCCTTCTCAGCAACTGATATACTGAACCTCACTACTATAAATCATAACAGACACTAAAGATATTGCACTACCAAATTATGTGCTTGTAAAACATGTTTATTTTATTTATGTATATTTTTCTCTTTCTGTCTACCCCATTACAGTGTAGTATTTATAAAGACAGAAAGTGAGACTGTCACATACACTATAGGTAACCTGCTTCGAGCACAGGCTTTGGCAATAAATCATATACAATAAGTGTTTCCTGAATGAATGAAAAAATAGTCATTTGCATATGTAAACAGATATTTCCAAATCACTGACACCCTTGACACAGAGAGATATGCTCATGTGCAATACACATTTATGCACAGAGATGTACACACACCCAATATACCTGAGTATATATACATACAGAAATATAATACATACAAAAATAATATGGAAAGAAAATTTCCTAATATTAACAGTAGATATATCTGTATGAAAATTTGTTGTTGTTGTTTTTGAGATCATCTTTCTTGCACTTCTGCTATAAGAATACTTTAATTACAATAAAAAAGCTGTTAAAATTCAACATACTTGTCAAATCAAAGCACATCCTATTTTACTATACACGAAGTAGATTTATGTAAAAGAAGTTCAAAAGACAGAAGTCAAGAGAGTAGAATGGGAAGTCATTGAGTGCACGGACATGAGTTCCTAGCACAGTGCCCGGTATATAATGGGCACTTTCAAAGGCTTTATGAAAGCATGGCTAGAAGTAAAGAAGAAAAATAAGGTGAACCGAGAGATTTTCCAAAAACAAACCACTAAGATACAGAAAACCTTTACAGAAACGGCAAATTGGAATCATCGTTTATAGAAAATGCTCTGTAACAACCTATTTCTTTGGACCTGTACTGAGGCTTGATTCCCAAGATGCACAGAAGGAGGCAGCAAAGAAGCACATGTAACAGAGACCATTATTGTATGTGCTATGGAGCAAGTTCCAGCCAAAATCAGAGGATTGAAATGATACCAAGAATAATTCCTGCTTTCTTGACAATTAACGTTGAAATAAGTAGTAGATGTAACTAGAAATTCGTTATATTTTCAAGTTATAAATCATTATTATAGATAGCCTTGCATTCAACATTGATATGTATCACACTGCATACAACTGATGTATTTATCCAGATGAACTGATCTGAGCTGTAATTTCCAAGGTGCACATGAGGTGGTCGCAGGGAAGTGCACTTGGAAAACATTTACCACAGATAATCCTGTATGTACTTTCAAGGAAGTTTCTACTACATCTAACCTTAGAAATGATATAAAGCATGTTTCTTGTTGTCCTCACACTTAATAGAGTAAACAGAAATACAAACTAACTAAAAATCCCTTTTTGGAAGGTAAGGAAATTAACTCCTAAATAACCTCTTTCTGCTCAAAATCACAATTCAAGGTGCAAAATACCGTAAGATTAACGGAAATAAAAACTACATAGGGAATTCTATAGAGAAATGTAGTGATGAATCTATTTTAGGGCAAGAAAACCTTAAAACACACAGCCTTTCCACCTGTACTAATAACCAGGATACTAAATAAAATCCAGAGAAAGTAAAAGAAAAAATGATCACTGCATGAGCAGGCGATGGTGCAGTGGTTAGAGCAATTGACTGGAATGTGGTGTACTCAGGTTTGAGATCCCAAGGGTGCCATTTTGAGCGTGGGCTCAGGTGGTTTAAGCAAAGCTCACTGTCTTGAGCCCAAGGTCTCTGTCTAGAGCAAGCAATCACTCTATGAGATATAGCCCCCTGGTCAAGGCACATATGAGACAGGAGTCAATGAACAAATAAAGGGTCACAACGAAAAACTGATGATTGATGTGTGACCTGGCACATAATAAGAACTCTCTCTCTGTATGTCTGTCCCTATCTATCCCTCTCTCTGACTCTCTCCCTGTCTCTGGAAAAAAATTTAAAAAAGAATGTTCACAGACACATTTTGTGGGTGTATATCGTATCTTCCCATGAATGAGACTCATCTTTTTTGAAAAGTGTGGGGATAGAAAACTGGGTGCGTCTTATACAGTGGTTGTAGAATTTTACTTGCATTTCTTGTTTATTCACATTTGCTATCATTTACTCAAACTTTGAGCCCCCCAAATAAGGTGCGTCTTACACAGGGAAGCTTCTTATACATGCGGAAATATGGTACTTTACAACCTTACCATTTATTCCTTCTTGGGGTGAGATCTTGGAAAACATGATTCGTTCTTCTATGCAATTTAAGCTGCAAAAAAAAAAGAACAAAATGGCATTCTCATTTTTTCTTTTATATTTTTATTCATGTTAGAGGCAGGATAAAGGGGGGATAAAACAGACAGACAGTCAGAAACATCAATCTGTTTTGTATGTGCCCTGATGCAGGGCCAAACCTATGATATTATTGTATGGGTGTGATACTTTAAGTACTGAGCTCTCTGGTGATAACAAGCCATTGACTTTTGGAGAAAAAATTTACTAGAGACAACCAGAGGTAATTAAAAAATAAAATGATAATCTAGTCTGTTGTGGTACTAACACCAGAAGACATTCATTTGCTCTTGAAATTCAAGGGTATAATCAGTATTTCTAATTGTATAGCACAAAGTGACCCCTTTCATAACATGCACTTTCTGTAGTGCTGTGGCAGCAATCGAGACTGAGAGACCTCTTAAGCTTTGGACATCATTAATTTAACTGAGCATTGGTCACTACATAGAAGCTAGGTTATTTTGCTCACAGAACACCTCCCAGGGTCTTTGTTTCATTACTTTTATATTTTCTCCGTTTTATACCCAAGAACACGCATTAATGAAAAAGCGAGAGTTATTTCTCAGCTCTACCTTCTCTGAAACTGATATACTGAACCTCACTACAATAAATCATAACAGACACCAAAGATATTGCACTACCAAATTATGTGCTTGTTAAACTTATGTTTCTTTTATATAGGTATATTTTTTTCTTTCTGTCTACTCCACTACAGTGTAGTATTTATAAAGACAGAAAGTGAGACTGTGTCATTCACTATAGGCATCCAGAGTCGAGCACAGTCCCTGGCAATTAATCATATACAATAAGTGTTTCCTGAATGAATGAATAAATAGTCATTTGCATATGTACACAGATATTCACAAATCACAGACACTGTTGACACAGAGTTATGCTAATGTGCAGTGCACATTTATGCACAGAGATGTACATGCACCCAATGTACCTGAGTATATATACATAAAGAAATATAATACTTACACAAAGAATATGGAAAG
Source organism: Saccopteryx leptura (assembly GCF_036850995.1). Lineage (NCBI taxonomy): Eukaryota > Metazoa > Chordata > Mammalia > Chiroptera > Emballonuridae > Saccopteryx > Saccopteryx leptura. Next base: position 27,260 of record NW_027095719.1, read on the forward strand.
AAAATGTCCTAATATTAAAAGTAGATATATCTGTATGAAAATTTGTTGTTGTTGTTTTTGAGATAATTTTTCTTGCACTTCTGCTATAAGAATACTTTATTTATAATAAAAAAGCTGTAAAAATTCAACATTCTTGTCAAATCATACACAATCTATTTTACAATACACGAAGTTGATTTATATAAAAGTAGTTCAATAGAGAGAATTTAAGAGATTAGAATAGGAAGTCATTGAGTGCACGGACATGAGTTCCTAGCACAGTGCCCTGTATATGATGGGCACTTTCAAAGGCTTTATGAAAGCATGGCTGGAAGTAAAGAAGAAAAATATATTTAACCGAGAGATTTCAGAAAACAAACCACTAAGGATACACAAAACCTTTACAGAAACGGCAAATTGGAATAAACGTTTATAGAAAATGCTCTTTACCAAATTATTCCTTTGGACCTGTACTGAGGCTTGATTCCCCTGATGCACACGAGGTTGCAGCAGAAAAGCACATGTAACAGAGACCATCATATTATGTGCTATGGAGCAAGTTCCAGCCAAAATCAAAGGATTAAAATGATACCAAGAATAATTCTTGCTTTCATGACAATTAACGTCAAAAGAAGTAGTAGTTGTAACTAGAAATTTGTTATATTTACAAGTTATAAAACTTTCTTATAAATAGCCTTGGATTCAACATTGATAGATAACGCACAACACCCAACTGATGTATTTATCCAGATGAACTGATCTGAGCTGTTTTTCCATAGGTGCACACGAGGTGGCTGCAGGGAAATGCACTTGGAATACATTTACCACAGATAATCCTGTATGTTCTTTCAAGCAAGTTTCTACTACCTCTAACCTTAGAAATGATGTAAAGCATGTTTCTTGTTGTCCTCACACTTAATATAGTAAACAGTAATACAAATTAACTAAAATCCCTTTTTTGAAGGTAAGGATATTAACTCCTAAATCACGTCTTTCCGCTCAAAAGCACAATTCAAGTTGCAAAATACCTTAAAATTAATGGAATTAAAAACTACATAAGAAACCTATAGAAAAATGTAGTGATGAATCTATTTTAGGGCAAGAAAACCTTAGAACACACAGTCTTTCCATTCGTACTAATAACCAGGATACTAAATAAAATCCAGAGAAAGTAAAAGAAAAAATGTTCACAGCGTGAACAGGCAATGGTGCAGTGGTTAGAGCAATTGACTGGAATGCGCTGGACTCACGTTTGAGATCCCAAGGGTGCCGTCCTGAGCGTGGCCTCATGTGGTTTTAGCAAAGCTCACCACCTTGAGCCCAAGCTCGCTGTCTAGAGCTAGCGGTCACTCTATGAGATATAGCCCCCTGGTCAAGGCACATAAGAGACAGGAGCCAATGAACAAATAAGGGGTCACAATGAAAAACTGATAATTGATCTGTGACCTGGTGTGTAATAAGAACTCTCTCTCTATCTGTCTGTCCCTGTCTATCCCTCCCTCTGACTCTCTCCCTGTCTGTGGAAAAAAAATAGAAAAAAAGAAATGTTCACATAGACATATGGTGGGTGTATATCATACTTTCCCATGAAAGAGACTCATCTTTTTTGAAAAATGTGGAGTTAGATATTTGGGTTCGTCTTATACAGTGGTTGTAGAATTTTTTACTTGCATTTCTCATTTATTCACTTTTGCTATCATTTACTCAAACTTTGAGCCCCTCAAATAAAGTGGGTGTTATACAGGGAAGCTTCTTATACATGGGGAAATATGGTACTTTACAACCTTACCATTTATTTCCTCTTGGGATGAGATTTTGAAAAACAGAATTCATTCTTCTATGCAATTTATGCTATAAAAACAACAAGGAAAAAGCCATTGTCATTTTTTTATTTTATTTATTTATTCATGTTAGAGGCAGCATAAAGTAGGAAAAATACAGTCTGATAGTCAGAAAGAGCAATCTTTTTCTGTATGTGCCTTGACCCAGGACCAAACCTATGACATTTGCATATGGTTGCGATGCTTTAACTATGGAGCTCTCTGGTGAGAGCAAGCCATTCTCTTTTGGGGAAGTAATTTACTAGAGAAACGCAGAGGTATATAAAAAATAAAACGATAATCTAGTCTGCTGTGGTAACAACACCAGAAGTCTTTTCTTTGCTCTTGAAATTGAGGGGCATTATCACTATTTCTAATTGCCTCTCACAAAGTGACCTTTTTTTGGTAACATGTACTTTCTCTTGTGCCATGACAGTAGTCCAGTCTGAGAGACCTCCTAAGTTTTGGACATCAGAAGATATCTGAGCATTGGTAACCACATAAAAGCTAGGTTCTTTTACCCACAACAAATAACTGATGATTGATCTTTGATCTGCCACAGAATAAAAAAAAAACCTCTTTATATTACTGTCTGTGTGTCCCTATCTATCCGTTTCTCTGACTCTCCCTGTCTGTGTAAAAAAAAAAAAGATAAGAAAAAAATAAAAGGTTCACAGATACATTGGGTGGCTGTATAGCATATTTCCCCTCCTTTAAGACTCATCTTTTTTAAAAAAATGTTGCGTATGGAAACGGGGTGCGTCTTATACAGTGGTTGTAGTGTTTTTTACTTGCATTTCCTGTTTCTTCGCAGTTGTTATCATTTTCTCAAATTTTGTGCCCAAAAATCAAGGTGCGTCTTCTACAGGTGCAGCATATTATGCATGGGGAAATATGGTACTTTACAAACTTACTACCTATTTCCTCTTGTGGTGAGATTTTGAAAAACATAATTCATTCCTCTATGCAATTTAAGCTGCAAAAACAGCAAAAAAATAGTCATTTCCATTTTTTGTTTTATCTAATTATTAATGTTAGAGGGAGGCATTGGGGGGACAAAGACAGACAGTCAGAAACATCAATCTGTTTATATATGTGCCTTAAACAGGACCAAACCTATGAAATTACTGTTTGGGTGTGATGCTCTATCTACTGAGGTCAATGGTGTAATCAAGCCATTGTCTCCTGAGGGACAAAATTACTTGAGAAAACCTGAGGCAATTAAGTAATAAAATAATAATCGAGTCTTTTCTGTTGACAAAACCAGAAGACATTTATATGCTCTTGACAGTCAGAAGCATAAATGTATTTCTGATTGTTGAGCACAAATTGACACCTTTCCTAACATGCTCTTTTTCTTGTGCCGTGGCAGCAGTCCAGACTGAGAAACCTACTAAGCCTTGGTTTTCAGAATTTATCTGAGCCTCGGTCAGCACTTACAATTTAGGTTCTTTAGGTCACAGAACACCTCCCAGGATATTTGTTGCATCACTTGTAAATTTTCTCAGTTTTATAGCTGAGATCACTCATTCCTGAAGAACCGAGACTTATGTCACAGCTCTGCCTTCTGAGAAAATGATATACTTAGCCATGCCACGATTAATCACAACTGGGAAGAAAGGTTTTGCACTACCAAATGCAGTGTTTGTCACAACTTATGATTTTTTATGTATATTCTTTCTACTCCATGACAGTGTAATATCCATAAAAACAGAAATTGAGTCTGTCTTATTCACAATTGGCAACCAGTGCCGAGCACAGTGCCTGGCATATAATAAAAATTCAATAAGTGTTTACTAGAAGAGTGAATAAATATTCATTTTCATATGTACACAAATATCTACAAATGACAGACACTATTGAAACAGAGAGGTATGCTCATTTGCAATGCACATCTATGAACACATTGGGTACACTCACCCAATGTACCTTAGTACATATACATAGAGAAATATAATTGGTACACGAAGAATATAAAAAGAAAATGGCATAACGTTAACAGTTGATATCTAAGTATAAAAATTTTTTGTTTGGTTTTTCTTATCATATTTTTGTACTTCTGCTATAAGAGTACCATTTTTATAATAAAAAAGGTGTTAAAATTATATATACTTGTCAAATCAAAGCACATCATGTTTTAAAATACATTAAGTAGATTTAAATGAAAGAAGTTCCAAAGACAGATGTAAAAATAGTAGAATGGGAAGGGACTGAGTGCAGAGACATGAGTTCTTAGCACAGTGCCTGGTATATGATGGGCACTTTCAAAGGCTTTATGAAAGCATGGCTGAAAGGAAAGAAGAAAAACAAGATGAAACGATAGACTCCCCCAAAAAACCCCACAAAGAATAAACAAAAACATTACAGAAAAGGCAAATTGGAATCCATGTTTGTAGGCAATCCGCTCTACCATTCCTTTCCTTTGGATCTGTACTGAGGCGTGATTCCCAACATGCACACGAGGTGGCAGCAGAGAAGCACATGAAACAGAGACCATTATTGTATGTGCTATGCAGCAAGTCCCAGCCAACTTCAGAGGATTGAAATGTTATCAAGTATATCTCTTGCTTACACTACAGTTAATGTTGAAACAGGTAGCAAACGGTAACTAGAACTCCCTTATATTTACAAGTTATAAAAGAATCTTCTAGATAGTTTTGGATTCAACGTTGGTAGATAACGCACAACATTCAACTGCTGTATTTTTCAAGGTAAACTGCTCTGAGCTCTTATTCCCAAGGTTCACAGGAGGTGGCAGCAGAGTAGCACACTTGGGAACCATTTAGCACAGACATTCTTGTATGTTCATTCAAGCAAGTTTTAACTACCTCAAACCTTTGAAATCATATAAAGCATGTTTCTTGTTGTCATTATACTTACTCTAGTAATCATTCATAGAAACTAACTAAAAAACCCTTTCTTTTTTCTTTTTTTTCTTTTTTATATTATATATATATATTTAATTTTTTTTGCAGCTGGTAACAAGGAGAGAGAGTCAGAAAGACTCCCGCATGTGCCCAACTGGGATCCACCTGGCACACCCACTCGGGGGTGATGCTCTGCCCACCAGGGGTCAATGCTCTGCCCCTCCGAGGCATTGCTCTGTTGCAACCAGAGCCACACTAGCACCTGGGGCAGAGGCCAAGGAGACATCCTCTGTGCCTGGGCCATCTTTGCTCCAATGGAGCCTCGGCTGCGGGAGGGGAAGTGAGAGACAGAGAGAAAGGAGAGGATGAGGGGTCAGAAGTATATTGTTGCTTTTCATGTGTGCCCTGGCTGGGAATCGAACCCGGGACTTCTGCATGCCAGGCCGATGCTCTACTACTGAGCCAACCGGCCAGGGCCAAAACCCTTTCTTTTTTAAGTTAAGAAATTCAATCCTAAATAACCTCCCCTCAAACTCACAATTCAAGTTACAAAATACTTTAAAATTAATGAAAATAAAGACTACATAAAAAATCTATGGAAAATTGTTGTGATGAATATATTTTAGAGAAAAATCCTTAAAATACGTGGTCTTTCCACCCATACTAAGAAACAGGATACTAAATAAAATCCAGGGAATGTAAAAAAAAATGTCACAGAGTGACAAGGCAATGGCACAGTGGGTAGAGCATTTGACTGGAATGCCCAGTACCCAGTTTTGAGATACCTATGTAGCCAGCTTGAGTGTGGGCTCATCTTGTTTTAGCAAAGCTCAAGAGCTGAGCCCAAGGTCGCTGGCTCGAGCAAGGGGTCACTTGTTCAGCTGTAGCCCCCTGGTCAAGGCACATATGAGAGAGCAGACAATGAACAACTAAGGTATCCCAACGAAAAACTGATGATTGATCTGTGACATGGCACATAATAAAAACTTTCTCCATTTCTGTCTGTCTGTCCCTATCTATCCCTCTCTCTGACTCTCTCTATGTCTTTGTAAAAAACACAGAAAATAGAAAGAAGTAATGTTCACGGAGATATTTGGAGGTTCTATCCATATTTTCCTATTTATAAAACTCATCATTTTTAAAAATGTGAGGTTTGAAAACTGGGTGTGTCTTATACAGTGGTTGTTGAATTTTTACTTGCATTTCCTGTTTCTTCGCATTTTTTATCATTTTCTCAAATTTTGTGCCCCAAATTAAGGTGCTTCTTATACAGGGAGGCTACTTTACATGAAGAAATATGGTACTTTACAACCATACCACTTATTTCATTTGGGGGTAAGATTTTGAAAAACATAATTTATTCCTCTAAGCAATTTAAGCTGGAAAAACAATGAAAAAAAGCCATTGTCATTTTATTTTCATTTACTTATTAATGTTAGAAGGAGGAAGAGGGGGGAAAACAGACACACAGATAGTCAGAAACATCAATATGTTTCTGTATGTGCCTAGACCCATATCCAAACCTATGACATTAGTGTATGGGTGTGATGCTCTATCTACTCAGCTCTCTGGTAATAGCAAGCCATTGTCTTTAGGGGGAAATAATTACTAAAGAAACCTGAGGTAATTAAAATGAAAATATTTATCTAGTCTGCTGTTGTTACAACACCAGAAGACTGTTCTTTGCTCTTGAGAGTCAGGGGCATAAACAATATTTCTGATTGTTTACTATGGTGTGATATCTTTCCTAATATGCACTTTTTTCTTGTGCTGTTGCAGCAGTCCAGACTGAAAGACCTCCTAAGTTTTGGACATCAGAATTTATCTGAGCCTGGGTAACCACTTACAAGCCAGGTTCTTTTGGTAACACAAAACCTCCCAGGGTCTTTGTTTCAACATTTGAGAATTTTCTCAGTTTTATAGCTGAGAACATGCATTGCTGAAAAAGTGAGACTTATGTCTCAGCTCTGCTTTTCGAGAAAATGGTATACTGAATGTCGCCTCAATCAATGAAATCTGGGAACAAGACATTGCACTGCCATATCCAGTGCTTGTCACAACTTATAATTAATTTATTTATGTATATTTTTTCTTTCTTTGTTTGCAGCATGACAATCTATTATTCTTAGAGACAGAAAGTAATTCTGTCTCTTTCACTATAGGCAACCATTGTCAAGCACATTACCTGGCACATAATAGAAATACAATAATTTTTTAATGAATGAAAGTATAAATAATAATTTGCATGCATTCACATGTATCCACAAATGATAGACACTGTGGACACAAAGAGATATGCTCATGTGCAATGCATATCTATGCACACAGATGTATGCACACCCAATGTACCTTAGAATGTGTAGATAGACAAATATAATAGGTACAATAAGAATATGGAAAGATAATGTCATAATATTAAGAGTAGATATCTCTGTATGAAAATTTGTTGTTTCCTTTTCTTTTAATTTTTTTTGCACTTGCAATAAAAATACAGTTTTTATAATAAAAAAGTAGTTAGGCCCTGGCTGGTTTGCTCAGCGGTAGAACGTCGCCATGGCGTGCAGGGGAACCGGGTTCAATTCCCAGCCAGGGTGCATAGGAGAAGTGCCCATTTGCTTCTCCACCCCCCTCCATCCTCTCTGTCTCTCTCTTCCACTCCTGCAGCCAAGGATCCATTGGAGCATATATGGCCCGGGAGCAGGTGATGGCTCCTTGGCCTCTGCCACAGGTGCTAGATTTGCTCTAGTCGTGGCAGAGTGACAACCCAGAGGGGCTGAACATTGTCCCCTGGTGGGCAGAGCATCGCCCCTGGTGGGCTTGCCTGGTGTATGTTGGTCAGGCATATGCAGGAGTCTGTCTGACTGTCTCTCCCCGTTTCCAGCTTCAGAAAAATACAAAAAAAATAATATAATAAAATAAAATAAAAACGTAGTTAAATTGAATATACTTGTCAAATCAAAACACATCCTATTTTACAATATATTAAGAAGATTTAAATAAAGGAGTTCAAAAGACAGAAGTAAAAATAGTAGAATGGGAAGACATTTAGTGCAGGAACTACTCATGTAGTTCCTAGCACAGTGCCTGGTATATGATGGGGACAATGAAAGATCTTATGAAAGCATTGCTGGAAGGAAAGAAAAAAAACAAGATGAACTGATAAATTCCCAGGAATCAAATCACTAAGAATACACAAATGATTTACAAAAATGACAATTTGGAATCAACATTTTTAGACAATCCTCTCTACCATTCCTAACCTTTGGATCTGTACTAAGGCATGATTCCCAAGATGCACACGAGGTGGCAGCAGAGAAGTACATGTAAGAGCAACCATTATTGTATGTGCTATGCAGTAAGTTTCAGCCAACTTCAGAGGATTGAAATTATATCAGGTATATCTATTGCTTTCACTAGAGTTAATGTTGAAACAAGTAGCAAACAGTAACTAGAAATTCCTTATATTTACAAGTTATAAATTATTTTCTAAATAGTCTTGGTTTCAACATTGATAGATAATGCACAGAACCCAACTTTTGTATTTTTCCAGGTGAACTGCTCTGAGCTGTTATTCCCAAGTTGAACACGAGGTGGCAACAGAGAAGCGTATTTGGAAAACATTTTCCACAGGCAATCCTGTATATTCTTTCAAGCAAGTTTCAACTACCTCAAACCTTTGAAATCATATAAAGCATGTTTCTTGTTGTCACTACACATACTATAGAAATCAGAGCTAAAAACTAACTGAAAAACCCTTCCTTTTTTAAGTTAAGAAATTCAGTCCTAAATAACCCCCACTCAAAATCAAAATTCAAGTTACAAAACATTTTGAACTTAATGGAAAGAAACATTACATAAGAGAACCTATGGAAAAATGCTCTGATGAATATATTTTAGTGCAAAAATCCTTAAAATACAAAGCCTTTCCACCAATACTATGAAACAGGATACTAAACAAAATCCAGAGAAAGTAAAAGAAAAAACTTCTCACAGCCTGAGCAGGCAGTGGCGCAGTGGATAGAGCATTTGACTGGAATGTGAAGGACCCAGATTTGAAATCCCAGGGTGCCAGCTTGAGAGTGGGATTATCTGGTTTGAGCAAAGCTCACCAGCTTTAGCCCAATGGGCTCACTACTCGAGCAAGAGGTCACTCGGTAGCTGTAGTTCCCTGGTCAAGTCACCATGAGAAAGCAGTCAAGGAACAACTAAGTTGACACAACAAATAACTGATGATTGATCTGTGACCTGGCACATAATAAAAAAAACTCTTTACATTCTTGTCTGTGTTTCCATATGTATCCCTCTCTCTGACTCTCTCCCTGTCTCTGTAAAAAAAAGAAAGAAAGAAAGAAAGAAAGAAAGAAAGATAGATAGATAGAAAGAAAGAAAGAAAGAAAGAAAGAAAGAAAGAAAGAAAGAAAGAAAGAAAGAAAGAAAGAAAGAAAGAAAGAAAGAAAGAAAGAAAGAAAGAAAGAAAGAAAGAAAGAAAGAAAGAAAGAAAGAAAGAAAGAAGAAAGAAAGA
>NW_027095719.1:336946-553648 GCF_036850995.1 Saccopteryx leptura
AACAGCCCAGAGCAGATCACCTGGAAAAATACAGCAGTTGAGTGTTGTGCGTTATCTATCAATGTTGAATCCAAGGTTATCCAGAAGATACTTTTATAAGTTGTAAATATAAAAGAGTTCTAGTTACTGTTTGCTACCTCTTTCAACGTTAACTGTAGTGAAAGCAAGAGATATACTTGATATCATTTCAATCTTCTGAAGTTGGCTGGAAATTGCTCCATACTACATACAATAATGGTCTCTGTTACATGTGCTTCTCTGCTGCCACCTCATTTGCATCTTGGGGATCACGGTTCAATACAAGTCTAAAGGAAAGTTTTGGTATATAAGATTGTCTACAACCGTTAATTCCAATTAACTGGTTCTATAAAGTTTTTATGTATCCTTAGTGGTTTGTTTTTCAGGAATCTACCATTTCATTTTGTTTTTCTTCTTTTCTTTTAGCCATGCTTTCATAAAGCCTTTGAAAGTGCCCGTCATATACCAGGCACTGTGCTCAGAACTCATTTTCCTGCACTCAGTAACTTCCCATTCTACTATTTTTACATCTGTCTTTTTAACTACTGTCATTTAAATCTACTAAATGTATTCTAAAATATGATGTGCTTTGATTTGACATGTATACTGAATTTAAACAGATTTTATTATATAAATGGTATTCTAATTGCAGAAGTGCAAAAAACTGATAAGAAAAACTAAATGACAAATTTTCATACATAGATATCAGCTATTAACTTTATGCCATTTTCTCTTTATATTCTTTGTGTACCAAGTATATTTCTCTATGTATATGTACTCATGTACATTGGGTGCATGTACCCAAAGTGTGCATAGATGTGCATTGCACATGACCATACCTCTCTGTTTCAATAGTGTCTGTCCTTTGTGGATATCTGTGTACAAATGCAAATGACTATTCACTTTTTCAGTCAAAACTTATTGTATTTTTTTATATGCCAGGCACTGTGCTCAACACTGGTTGTCTATAGTGAATGAGACAGACTCACTTTCTGTTTTTATGCATATTACTCTGTCATGGAGTAGACAGAGGAAGGAAAAATATACATAAAAAAATTAAAGTTGTGACAAACACTGGATTTGGTAGTGCAATACCTATGGTCCCAGTTGTGATTGATCATGGCAAGGTTAACTATATCAGTTTCTCAGAAGGCAGACCTGAGACATAAGTCTCAGATCTTCACCAATCCTTGATTTCAGTTATAAAACTGAGAAATTTTACAAGTGATGAAACAATGAACCTGAAAGGTGTTCTGTGACCAAAAGAACCTAACTTGTAAGTGCTGACCCAGGCTCAGATAAATTCTGAAAACCAAAGCTTAGGAGGTTTCTCAGTCTGGACTGCTGCCACGGCACAGGAAAAATTGCATGTCAGGAAAGGTATCAATGTGTGCTCTACAATCAGAAATACTGTTTATCACTGTTTATGCCCTTGACTATCAAGAACATAGATATGTCTTCTGTTGCTGTCACCTCAGCAAACTAGATTATTATTTTATTTTTTAATTGCCTCAGGTTTTCTCTAGTAATTTTGTCCCCCTAGAGAGAATGGCTTGCTTACACCAGAGAGTTCAGTAGTTAGAGCATCTCACCCATATAGTAATGTCATAGGTTTGGTCCTGTTTCAAGGCACATAGAGAAACAGATTGATGTTTCTGACTATCTGTCTGTTCCCCCCCCCACTTCCTTCCTCTACCATTAATAATTAAATAAAAGAAAGAATGACAATGGCTTTTTTATTGTTTTTGCAGATTATATTGCGTAGAGGAATGAATTATGTTTTTTAAAATCTCACCACAAGAGGAAATAGGTAGTTAGTTTGTAAAGTACCATATTTCCCCATGCATAATATCCTCCCTGTAGAAAACACACCTTGATATTTGGGAACAAAATTTGAGAAAGTGATAACAACTACGAAGAAACAGGAAATGCAAGTAAAAAAGACTACAACCACTGTATAAGACACACCCCATTTTCATTTTTTTTTTTTACATTCCCTGGATTTTATTTAGTATCCTTGTTCTTATTATGGGTGGAAAAACCTGTATTTTAAGGATTTTTTTCTCTAAAATATATTCATCACTACAATTTTCCATAGATTTTTTTTATGTAATCTTTATTTTTATTAATTTTAAAGTATTTTGTAACTTGAATTGTGAGTTTGAGCGGGGGTTATTTAGGATTGAATTTCTTAACTTAAGAAAGAAAGGGTTTTGGCCCTGGCTGGTTGGCTCAGTTGTAGAGCATCGGCCTGGCATGCAGAAGTCCCGGGTTTGATTCCCAGCCAGGGCACACATGAGAAGTGCCCATATGCTTCTCCACCCCTCCTCCTCTCCTTTCTCTCTGTCTCTCTCTTCCCCCGAGGCTCAATTGAAGCACAGATGGCCCTTGCACAGGGGATGTCTCCTTGGCCTCTACCCCAGGTGCTAGTGTGGCTCTGGTTGCAACAGAGCAATGCCCCGGAGGGGCAGAGCATCACCCCCTGGTGGGCATATATATATATATATATATATATATATATACATAATATAAATAGGAGAAAAAAATTAAAAAAGTGTTTTTTAGTTAGTTTCTATGAATGATCTCTAGAGTAAGTATAATGACAACAAGAAACATGCTTTATATGATTTCAAAGCTCTGAGGTATTTAAACCCGCTTGAATGAACACACAGGAATTTCTGTGGTAAATGTTTCCCAAGTGCGCTACTCTGCTGCCACTTGGGAAAGTATAATAGTTTCTCAGAAGGCAGAGCTGAGACACAAGTCTCCGTTTTTCAGGAATGCATAATCTCAGCTATAAAACAGAGAAAATTTACAAGTGATGCAACAAATATCCTGGGAGGTGTCTGTGACTTAAAGAACTTAACTTGTAAGTGCTGACCCAGGCTCAGATAAATTCTGAAAACCAAAGCTTAGGAGGTTTCTCAGTCTGGACTGCTGCCACTGCACAAGAAAAAGTGCATGTTAGGAAAGGTGTCAATTCGTGCTCAACAATCAGAAATACTGTTTATGCCCCTGACTGTAAAAAGCAGATAAAAGTCTTCTGGTTTTCTCAACACAGAAGACTCAATTATTATTTTATTACTTAATTGCCTCAGGTTTTCTCAAGTAATTTTGTCCCTCAAGAGACAATGGCTTGCTTACCCCAGAGAGCTCAGTAGTTAGAGCATCACACCCAAACAGTAATATCATAGGTTTGCTCCTGTTTAAGGCACATACATAAACAGATTGATATTTCTGACTGTCTGTCTTTTTCCCCCCAATGCCTGCCTCTAACATTAATAATTAAATTAAACAAAAAATGACAATGGCTATTTTCTTGCTGTTTTTGCAGCTTAAATTGCATAGAGGAATGAAGTATGTTTTTCAAAATCTCACCAGAAGAGGAAATAGGTAGTAAGTTTGTAAAGTACCATATTTCCCCATGCATAATATGCCTCCCTGTAGAAGACGCACCTTGATTTTTGGGCACAAAATTTGAGAAAATGATAACAACTGCGAAGAAACAGGAAATGCAAGTAAAAAATACTACAACACTGTATAAGACGCACCCCTTTTTTGTACCCCACATTTTTCAAAAAAGATGAGTCTTAAATGAGGGGAAATATGCTATACAGCCACTGAATGTCTCTGTGAACCTTTTATTTCTTTTTTATCTTTTTTTTTTTTTTTTTACAGAGACAGGGAGAGAGTCAGAGAGACGGATAGATAGGGACACACAGAAAGGAATGTAGAGGGTTTTTTTTATTCTGTGGCAGATCAAAAATCAATCATCAGTTTTTTGTTGTGACATCTTAATTATTCTTTGACTTCTGTCTTATACGTGTTTTGACCAGGGGGCTACATCTGATCGAGTGACCACTGGCTCGAGTCAGCGACATTGATCTCAAGCTTGTGAGCTTTGCTCAAACCGCGTGACCCAACGCTCAAGCTGGCACCCTTGGGATCTCATAACTGGGTCCTACACATTCAAGTCAAATGCTCTAACCACTGCACCATCGCCTGCTCAGGCTGTGAACATTTTTTCTTTACTTTCTCTGGATTTTATTTAGTATCCTGGTTCTTACTATCAGTGAAAAGTCTGTGTATTTTAAGGTTTTCTTTCCCAAAAATATTTTCATCATTACATTTTTTCAATAGGTTTACTTATGTAGATTTATTTCCATTAATTTTAAAGTATTTTGTAAATTGAATTGTGATTTTGAAGGGGGGTTATTTAGGAGTTAATTTTCTTACCTTAAAAAAGGGGATTTTTAGTTAATTTCTATTACTGTTTACCATATTAAGAGTAATGACAACAAGAAACAAGCTTTATATCATTTCTAAGGTTAGAGATAGTTGAAACTTGCTTGAAAGAACATACAGGATTATATGTGGTAAATATTTTCGAAGTGCGCATTTCTGCTGCCACCTCATGTGCACCTTGGGAATTACAGCTCAGATCAGTTCACCTGAAAAATACATCAGTTGTCTGCTGTGTATTATCTATCAATGTTGAATCCAAGGCTATCCTAAAGAAACTTTTATAATTTGAAAATATAAGGAATTTGTAGTTACTGCTTGCTAATTCTTTCAACGTTAACTGTAGTAAAAAAAAGAGATATACTTGGTATCATTTCAATACTCTGAAGTTTTCTGGAACTTGCTCCATAGCACATACAATAATAGTCTCTGTTCCATGTGCTTCTCTTATGGCACCACGTGTGCATCTTGTAAATCAAGCTGCAGTACAGGTCCAAAGGAAAACTTTGGTAGAAAAGATTGTCTATAAATGGTGATTCCAATATGCCTCTTTTGTTTACACTTAGTGCTTTGCTTTCTGAAAACCTATCGGTTCATCTTGTTTTCCTTCTTTCCTTCCAGCCATGCTTTTATATAGCATTTTAAAGTGCCCATCAAATACCAGGCACTGTGCTAGGAACTCATGTCCCTGAACACAATGACTTCCCATTCTACTCTTTGAACTACTGTCTTTTTACTTCTTTATATAAATCTACTTCGTGTATTTTAATATGGAATGTGCTTTGATATGACAAGTATGTTTAATTTCAACAGCTTTTTATTATACAAAAAGTATTCTTATTGCAGAAGAGCAAGAAAAATGATCCAAAAAACAACAACAACAAATTTTCATACAGATATAACTACTGTTAATATTAGGACATTTTCTTTCTATATTCTTTGTGTACCTATTATATTTCTCTATGTATATATACTCAGGTACATTGGGTTTGTGTACATTTGTGTACATAGATGTGCATTGCACATGAGCATATCTCTTTTTGTCCACAGTGTCTCTCTTTGGTGGATACCTGTTTATGTATGCTAATGAATATTTATTCATTCATTTATTCAAGAAACACTTATTGTATTTCAATTATGTGCCAGGAACTGTGCTCAACACTGACTGCCTATAGTGAATGAGAAAGACTCACTTTCTGTATTTATGAATACTACATTGTAGTGGGGTGACAGAAAGAAATAATATACATAAATAAAATAATCATAAGTTTATCAAGCACTGAATTTGGTAGTATAATATATTTGGTGTCAGTTATGATTTATTATGGTGAGGTTCAGTATATCAGTTTCTCAGAAGACAGAGCTAAGAAATAAGTCGCAGTTTTTCAGCAATGTGTGTTCTCAGGTATAAAACTGAGAAAATATAGAAGTTATGAAACAAAGATTCTGAGAGGTGTTCTGTGAGCAAAAGAACCTAGCTGTTATGTGATTACCAATGCTCAGATAAATTCTGATGTCCAAAACTTAGGAAGTCTCTCAGTCTGGACTGCTGTCACGGCACAAGAGAAAGTACATGTTAAAAAAAGGTCACTTTGTGTGAAGCAATTAGAAATAGTGATAATGCCCCTGAATTTCAAGAGCAAAGAAAAGTCTTCTGGTGTTGTCACCAAAGCAGACTAGATTATCGTTTTATTTTTTAATTACCTCTGCTTTTCTCTAGTAAATTTCTTCCCCAAAAGAGAATGGCTTGCTCTCACCAGAGAGCTCCATAGTTAAAGCATCGCACCCATATGCAAATGTCATAGGTTTGGTCCTGGGTCAAGGCACATACAGAAAAAGATTGTTGTTTCTGACTATCTGTCTGTCTTTTTCCTTCTTTATCCTGCCTCTAACATGAATAAATAAATAAAAAAAAATGACAACGGCTTTTTTCTTGTTGTTTTTGCAGCTTAAATTGCATAGAAGAATGAATTATGCTTTTCAAAATCTCACACCAAGAAAAAATAAATTGTAAATTTGTAAAGTACCATATTTCTCCATGTAAAAGAAGCCTCCCTGTATAAGACACACCTTAATTTTGGGGTACGTATTTCGAGAAAATCAAAACAAATGTGAATGAATGGAAAATGTAAGTAAAAAAATATTACAACCACTGTATAAGATGAACCCAGTGTTCTAACTCCACATTTTCAAAAAAGATGAGTCTTACACATGGGGAAATATGGTATACACCCGCCAAAAGTCTCTGTGAACATTTTTTCTTTTTTTCTTTTTTTATTACAGAGACAGGGAGAAAGTCAGAGAGAGGGATAGATAAAGACAGACAGACAGAAATGGAGAGAGTTTATATTATGTGCCAGGTCACAAATCAATCATCAATTTTTTGTGGTGACCCTTTATGTGTTCATTGACTCCACTCTCACATGTGCCTTCACCAGGGGGGTACAGCTGATCAAGTGACCGATGGCTCGAGCCAGCAATTTTAAGCTCAAGCTGGTGAGCTTTGTCCATCCACATGAGCCCACTCTCAAGATGGCACCCTTGAGATCTAAAACCGGGGTCCTCCGCATTCTTTTCAAATGCTCTTACCACTGCGTCACCGCCTGCTCAGTCTGTGAACATTTTTTTCTTTTATTTTTCTAAATTTTATTTAGTATCGTGGTTCTTAGTATGGGTGGAAAGGCTGTGTATTTTAAGGTTTTCTTGCCCTAAAATATATTCATTAGTACCTTTTTCCATAGTTTTCTTATGTAGTTTTAATTTCCATTAACTTTAAGGTATTTTGCAACTGGAATTGTAGTTTTGAGGGGGGTGTTATTTGGGAGTAATTTTCCATACCTTCAAAAAAGGGATTTTTAGTTAATTTCTATTACTCTTTATTATATTAAGTGTAATGACAACAAGAGACATGCTTTGTATCATTTCTAAGGTTAGAGGTATTTGAAACTTGCTTGAAAGAACATACAGGATACTCTGTGGTAAATGTTTTCCAAGTGCTGTTCCTTGATGCCACCTTGTGTGCACCTTTTGAATAAGAGCTCAGATAAATTCTCCTGGAAAAATGCATCAGTTGGGTGTTGTACATTATCTATCAATGTTGAAACAAAGGCTATCTAAAAGCAGCTTTTATAACTTGTAAATATAAGGAATTTCTAGTTACTGCTTCCCACTTCTTTCAACGTTAATTGCAGTTATAGGAAGAGATATAGTTGTTATCATTTCAATCCTCTGAATTTGGCTGGAACTTGCTCCATGGCACATATACTAATGTTCTCTGTTACATGTGCTTCTCTGCTGCCACCTCGTGTGCATCTTGGAAATCATGCCTCAGTAAAGGTCAAAAGGAATAATTTGGTAGAGAGCATTGCTATAAACTTTGATTCCAATTTGCCATTTCTGTGAAGTATTTGTGTATCCTTAGTGGGTTTTTTTCTGAAAATCTCTCAGTTCATCTGGTTTTTCTTCTTTCCTTCCAAACATGATTTCATAAAGCCTTTGGAAGTTCCCAACTTATACCAGGCACTGTGCTAGAAACTCATGTCCCTGCACTCATTGACTTCCCATTCTACTCTTTTAACTTCTGTCTTTTGAACTTCTTTTATATAAATCTACTTCCTGTATTGTAAAATAGCATTTGCTTTGATTTGACTAGTATGTTGAATTAAAACAGCTATTTATTATAAAAAAGGTATTCTTATTGCAGAAGTGCAAGAAAAAAAGATCTCAAAAACAGCAACAAAAAATTTTCATAGACATATGTGTACTGTTAATATTAGGAATTTTTTTTCTTGTTTTTTGTGTACCTATTATATTTCTCTCTGTATATATACTCAGGTACATTGGGCATGTGTACATCTCTGTGCATAGATGTGCATTGCACATGAGTATATCTCTCTGTGTTCACAGTGTCTGTCATTTGTGGATATCTGTTTATGTATGCAAATGATTATTTTTTCATTCATTTAGGAAATGCTTATTGTATTTCTATTATGTGCCAGGGACTGTGCTTGACACTGGTTGCCTATCGTGAATGAGACAGTCTCACCTTCTGTCTTTGTAAATACTACACTGTCATGGGGTAGAGAGAAATAGAAAAATATACATAAATAAAATAATCGTAAGTTTAACAAGCACTGAATTTGGTAGTACAATATCTTTGGTGTCAGTTATGATTTATTTGGTGAGGTTCAGTATATCAGTTTCTCAGAAGGCAGAGCTGAGACATAAGTCTCCGTTTTTCAGCAATGCGTGTTCTCAGGTATAAAATGGAGAAAATATAGAAGTTATGAATCAAAGACCCTGGAAGTGTTCTGTGAGCAAAAAAACCTAGCTTGTATGTGGTGACCAATGTTCAGTTAAATTAATGATGTCCAAAGATAAGGAGGTCTCTCAGTATGGACTGCTGCCATTGCACAAGAGAAAGATCATGTTCGGAGAGGGGTCACTTTGTGCTAAACAATTAGAAGTAGTGATTATGCCCCTGAATTTCAAGAGCAAAGAAAACTCTTCTGGTGTTTTCACCACAGCAGACTAGATTATCATTTTATTTTTTAATTACCTCTTGTATTCTCTAGTAAATTTTTTTCCCCAAAGTCAATGGCTTGCTCTCACCAGAAAGCTCAGTAGTTAAAGCATTACACCCATTCGCTAATGTCATAGGTTTGCTCCTGTGTCAAGGCACATACAGAAACAGATTGATGTTTCTTACTGTCTTTTTATCTTTCCCCCCTTTATCCTGCCTCTAATATGAATAATTAAATAAAAGAAAAAATGAAAATGGCTTGTTTTGTTGTCCTATTAGCAGCTTAAATTGCATGAAAGAATGAATTATGTATTTCAAAATCTCACCTCAAGAGGAAATAAATGGTAACTTTGTAAAGTACCATATTTTCCCATGTATAAGAAGCCTCCCTATATAAGACGCACCTTATTGTGCTGGCTCAAAGTTTGAGTAAATGATAACAAATGCAAATAAATTAGAAATGCAAGAAAAAATACTACAATCACTCTATAAGACGCACCCAGGTTTCTAACCCCACATTTTTCAAAAAAGATGAGTCTTATTTATGGGAAAATATGGTATACACCCTCCAAATGTTTAGGTGAACATTTTTTTTTCTTTTTTTATTACACAGAAAGGGAGAGAGTCAGAGAGAGGGAGAGATAGGGACAAACAGACAAAAATTGGGACAATTTTTATTATGTGCCAGGTCACAGATCAATCATCAGTTTTTTGTTGTGACCCCTTACTTGTTCATTGATTCCTGTCTCATATGTGCCTTGACCAGTGGGCTACAGCTCATAAAGTGACCGCTTGCTCGAGACAGCGATTTTGGGCTCAAGCTGGTGAGCTTTTCTCAGATGACTTGAGCCCACGCTCAAGCTGACGCCCCTGGGATATCAAACCTGGGTCCTATGCATTCCAGTCAATTGTTCTAACCACTGCGCAATCACCTGCACAGGCTGTGAACATATTTTTCTTTTACTTTCTCAGGATTTTATTTATTATCCTGGTTCTTAGTATGGGTGGAAAGGCTGTGTATTTTAAGGTTTTCTTGCCCTAAAATAGATTCACCCCAACATTTTTCCATAGGTTTCCTTATGCAGTTTTTATTTCCATTAATTTTAAAGAATTTTGCAACTTGAATTGTGATTTAGAGTGGAAAGGGTTTATTTAGGAGTGAATAACGTTACCTTCAAATAAGGGATATTTAGTTAATGTATATTACTGTTTACTATATTAAGTGTGATGACAACAAGAAACATGCTTTACATTATTCCTAAGGTTAGAGTTAGTTGAAATTTGCATGAAAGTACATATAGGATAATCTGTGGTAAGTGTTTTCCAAGTGCACTTTCCTGCTGTCCCCTCACGTGCACCCTGGGGATAACAGCTAAAATCAGTTCACCCGAATGAATATATCTGTTGGGTGTTGTACATTATCAATCAATGTTGAATTCAAGGCTACCTAAAAGAAACTTTTATAACTTGTAAATATAAGGAATTTCTAGTTTCTTTTTTCTAATTCTTTCAACGTTAATTGTAGTGAAAACAAGACATATAATTGGTATCATTTCAATCCTCCAATGTTGGCTGGAACTTTCTCCATAGCACATACAATAATGGTCTCTGTTACAGGTGCTTCTCTGCTGCCACCTCGTGTGCATCTTGGGAATCAAGCCTCAGTACAGGTCCAAAGTAATAGTTTGGTACAGAGCATTTTTTATAAACGTTGATTCCAATTTGCCATTTCTGTAAAATTTTTGTGTATCCTTAGTGGTTTTTTTCCTGAAAATTTCTCGGGTCATCTTGTTTTTCTTTTTTTCTTCCAGGCATGCTTTCATAAACCATTTGAAAGTGCCCATTATATACCAGGCACTGTGCTAGGAACTCATGTCCCTGCACTCATTGACTTCCCATTCTACTCTTTTAACTACTGTCTTTTGAACTTGTTTTATATAAATAAATTTCGTGTATTGTAAAATAGGATGTGTTTTGACTTGACAAATATGTTAAATTTTAACAGCTTTTTAGTATAAAAAAAGAATTCTTATTGCAGAAGTGCAAGAAAAATAATCTCAAAAACAACAACAACAAATTTTCATACAGATATATCTATTTTTAATATTAGGATACTTTCTTTCCATATTCTTTGTGTACCTATTATATTTCTGTATATATATACTCAGGTACATTGGGTGTGTGTGCATCTGTGTACATAGATGTGCATTGCACATGAGCATATCTCTCTGTGTCCACAGTGTCTGTCATTTGTGGATGTTTATGTATGCAAATGACTATTTATTTATTCATTTAGGAAACACTTATTGTATTTCTGTTATGTGGCAGGCACTGTGCTCGACAGTGGTTTTCTACCGTAAATGACACAGACTCAATTTCTGTCTTTATGAATACGGCACTGTCATGGGGTAGACAGAAAGAGAAAAATGTACATAAATAAAATAATCGTAAGTATAACAAGCACTAAATTTGGTAGTGCAATATCTTTGGGGTCAGTAAAGATTTATTGTGGCGAGGTTCATTATATCATTTTCTCAGAAGGCAGAGCTGAGACATAAGTCTCCATTTTTCAGCAATGCGTGTTCTCAGGTACAAAACTGAGAAAATATAGAAGTTATGGAACGAAGACCCTGGAAGTTGTTCTGTGAGCAAAAGATCGTAGCTTGTATGTGTGACCAAAGCTCAGTAAATTTAATGATGTCTAAAGATTAGGAATTCTCTCAGTCTGGACTGCTGCCATGGAACATGAAAAAGTGCATGTTAGGAAAGGGGTCACATTGTGCTAAACAATTAGAAATAGTGATTATGCCCCTGAATTTCAAGAGAAAATAAAACTCTTCTGGTGTTGTCACCGCAGCAGACTAGTTTATTATTTTATATTTAATTACGTCTGATTTTCTCTAGTAAATGTTTTACCCAAAAGAGAATGGATGGCTCTCACCAGAGAGTTCAATATTTAAAGCATAACACCCATACGCTAATGTCATAGGTTTGATCCTGGGTCAAGGCACATACAGAAAAAGATTGATGTTTCTGACTGTCTGTCTGTCTTTTCCCCTCTTTATCCTGCCTCTAACATGAATAAATATATAAAAGAAAAAAATGAGAATGGCTTTTTTGTTGTTGTATTTGCAGCTTAATTTGCATAGAAGAATGAATTATGTATTTCAAAATCTCAACACAAAAGGAAATAAATGGTAAGTTTATAAAGTACCATGTATCCCCATGTATAATAAGCTTCCCTGTATAAGATGCACCTTATTTGGGGGGCTCAAAGTTTGAGTAAATGATAGCAAAAGCGAATAAATGAGAAATGCAAGTAAAAAATTCTACAACCACTGTATGAGAGGCACCCAGTTTTCTAACCCCACATTTTTCAAAAAAGATGAGTCTTATTCATGAGGAAATATGATATACACCCACCAAATGTCTCTGTGAACATTATTTTTTTTCTTTTTTTTTCCAGAGACAGGGAGAGAGTCAGAGAGAGGGATAGATAGGGACAGACAGAGAGAGAGAGAGTTCTTATTATGTGCCAGGTCACAGATCAATCATTAGTTTTTCATTGTGACCCCTTACTTGTGCATTGACTCCTGTCTCATATGTGCCTTGACCAGGGGGCTATATCTCATAGAGTGACTGCTTGCTTTAGACAGCGACCTTGAGCTCAAGATGGTGAGCTTTGCTCAAACCACATGAGCCCACGCTCAAGATGACACCCTTGGGATCTCAAACCTGAGTCCACCACACTCCAGTCAATTGCTCTAACCACTACACCATCGCCTGATCATGCTGTGAACATATTTGGTTTTACTTTCTCTGGATTTTATTTAGTATCCTGGTTATTAGTACGGGTTGAAAGGCTCTGTGTTTTAAGGTTTTCTTGCCCTAAAATAGATTCATCACTACATTTTTCTTTACATTTCCTTATGTAGTTTTTATTTCCATTAATTTTAAGGTATTTTGCAACTTGAATTGTGATTTTTAGCAGAAAGAGGTTATTTAGGTGTTAATTTCCTTACCTTCAAAAAAGGGATATTCAGTTAATTTGTATTACTTTGTTTACTATATTAAGTGGGAGGACAACAAGAAACATATTTGATATCATTTCTAAGGTTAGAGGTAGTAGAAACTTGCTTGAAAGAACATACAGGATTATCTGTGGTAAATGTTTTCCAAGTGCGATTCCCTGGTGCCACCTCATGTGCAACTTGGGAATAACAGCTCAGATAATTTCATCTGGATAAATACATCAGTTGGGTGTTGTGCATTATCTATCAATGTTGAATCCAAGGCTATCTATAAGAAAGTTTTATAACTTGTCAATATAATGAATTTCTAGTTACAGCTACTATTTTCAAAGTTAATTTTCATGAAAGCAAGAATTATTCTTGGTATCATTTCAATCCTCTTATTTTGGCTGGAACTTGCTCCAAAGCACATAAAAAATTGGTCTCTGTTACATGTGCTTCCTGCTGCCACCTCGTGTGCATCTTGAGAATCAAGTCTCAGTACAGGTCCAAAAGAATAGTTTGGTATGGACCATTTTCTATAAACGTTGATTCCAATTTGCCATTTCTGTAAAGGTTTTGTTTATCCTTAGTGGTTTGTTTTCTGAAAATCTCTTGGTTCAACTTATTTTTCTGCTTTACTTCCAGCCATACTTTCATAAAGCCTTTGAAAGTGCCCATAATATACGAGGAACTGCGCTAGGAACTCATGCCCATGCACTCCATGACTTCCCATTCTACTCTTTTAACTTCTGTCTTTTGAACTTCTTTTACATAAATCAACTTCGTGTATTTTAAAATAGGAGGGGCTTTGATTTGTCAAGTATGTTGAATTTTAACAGCTTTTTTATTATAAAAAAAAAGTATTCTCATAGCAGAAGTGCAAGAAAAATGATCTCAAAAACAACAACAACAAATTTTCATACAGATATATCTACTGTTATTATTAGGAAATTTTCTTTCCATATTCTTTGTGTATGTATTACATTTCTGTATGTATATACTCTGGTAATTTGAGTGTGTGTATATCTGAGTGCATAAATGTGCATTGCACATGAGCATATCTCTCTGTGTCAACAGTGTCTGTGATTTGTGGATATCTGTGTACATATGCAAATGACTATTTATTCATTCAATCAGGAAATACTTATTGTATTTGATTAATTTCCAAACACTGTGCTCGACACTTGTTGCCTATAGTGAATGAGACAGTCTCACTTTCTGTCTTTATAAATACTACACTTTAATGGGGTAGACAGAAAGAGAAAAATATACATAAATAAAATCAACATAAGTTTAACAAGCACTTAATTTGGTAGTGGAATATCTTTGGTGTCAGTTATGATTTATTGCGGTGACGTTCAGTATATCAGTTTCTCAGAAGGCAGAGCTGAGACATAAGTCTTGGTTTTTCAGCAATGAGTGTTCTCGGGTATAAAACGGAGAAAATATAGAAGTAATGAAACAAAGATGCTTGGAGGTGTTCTGTGAACAAAAGAACCTAGCTTCTATGTAGTGACCAATGCTCTGTTAAATTAATGATGTCCAAAGCTTAGGAGATCTCTCAGTCTGGATTGATGCCATGGAACAAGAGTAAGTACAGTGACTTTGGGCTTAAGATGGTGAGTTTTGCTCAAACCACATGAGCCCACGCTCAAGATGGCACCCTTGGGATCTGAGACCTGAGTCACCACATTTCATTCAATTGCTCTAACCACTGCACCATCACCTACTCACGCTGTGAACATTTTTTCTTTTACTTTCTCTGGATTTTATTTAGTATCCTGGTTATTAGTACGGGTGGAAAGGCAGTGTGTTTTAAGGTTTTCTTGCCCTAAAATAGATTCATCACTACATTTTTCTATACTTTTCCTTATGTAGTTTTTATTTCAGTTTATTTTAAGGTATTTTCCAACATAAATTGTGATTTTGAGCAGAAAGAGTTTATTTAAAGTTTAATTTCCTTACCTTCAAAAAAGGGATTTTTAGTTAGTTTCTATTACTGTTTACTATATTAAGTGTAATGACAACAAGAAACATACTTTATATCATTTCTAAGGTTAGAGGTAGTGGAAACTTGCTTGAAAGAACATACAGGATTATCTGTGGTAAATGTTTTCCAAGTGCACTTTCCTGCCTCCACCTTGTGTGCACCTTTGCAATAACAGCTCAGATCAGTTCACCTGGAAATATACATCTGTTTGGTGTTGTGCATTATCTATAAATGTTGAATCCAAGGCTATAAAAAAAACTTTTATAACTTGTAAATATAAAAAAAATTCTAGTTACTGCTTGCTACTTCTTTCAATGTTAATTGTAGTGAAAGCAAGTGATATACTTGGTATCATTTCAATCCTCTGAAGTTGGCTGGAACTTGCTCCATAGCACATACAATAATGGTCTCAGTTACATGTGCTTCTCTGCTGACACAGCGTGTGCATCTTGGGAATCATGCCTCATTACTGGTGCAAAGGAATATTTTGATAGACAGCATTGTCTATAAACTTTTATTCTAATTTGCAGTTTCTGTAAAGATTTTATGTATCCTTAATGGTTTGTTTTCTGAAAATCTCTCGGTTTATCTTGTTTTTCTCTTTTATTTCCAAACATGCTTTCATAAAGCCTTTGAAAGTGCCCATCATATATTAGGCACTGTGCTAGGAACTCATGTACATTCATTCAATGACTTCCATTTCTACGTTTTTAACTTCTGTCTTTTTAACTTCTTTTTTTTCTGTATTTTTCTGAAGCTGGAAACTAGACAGAGAGTCACACAGACTCCCACATGCACCCGACCGAGATCCACTCGGCACACCCACCATGGTGCAATGCTCTGCCCACCAGGGGCTGATGCTCTGCAACCACAGGTCATAGACCTGTTGCGACCAGAGCCACTCTTGTGCCTGGGGCAGAAGCCAAGGAGCCATCTCCAGTGCCCAAGTTATCTTTGCTTTAATGGAGCCTCTGCTGCGGGAGGGAAAGGAGAGACAGAGAGGAAGGAGAGGGGGAAAGGTGGAGAACCAGGTGGTCGCTTCTCCTGTGTGCCTTGGCCTGGAATCAAACCTGGATCGTCTGGAAGCAAAGCCGACACTCTAGCACTGTGCCAACCAGCCAGGGCTTAACTTCTTTAATTTACATCAACTTCATGTACTGTAAAATAGGATGTACTTTGATTTTAAAAGTATATTAAATTTCAACATTTTTTTTATTATAAAATATGTATTCTTATTGCAGAATTGCAAGAAAAATCTCTAAAACAACAACAACAAATTTTCATACAGATATATCAACTGTTAATACTATGACATTTTCTTTTCCTATTCTTTGTGTACTTCTTATATTTCTCTATGTATATATACTCAGGTACATTGGGTTTGTGTACATCTGTGTGCATAGATGTGCATTGCACATGAGCATATCTCTCTCTGTCCACAGTGTTTGTCATTTCTGGATATTACTGTACATATGCAAATGATTATTTATTCATTCATTCATTCAAGAAACACTTAATGTATTTCTATTATGTGCAAGGCACTGTGCTCAAAACTGGCTGTCTATAGGGAATGAGACAGACTAATTTTCTGACTTTATGAATACTACACTGTCATGGGGTAGACAGAAAGAAAAAATATATACATAAATAAAAAAATCATAAGTTTAAGAAGCACTGAATTTGGTAGTGCAATACTTTTGGTGTCAGTTATGATTTATTGTGGTGAGGTTCAGTATATCATTTCCTCAGAAGGCAGAGCTGAGACGTAAGCCTCAATTTTTCAGCAATGCATGTTCTCATGTATAAAACTGAGAAAATATAGAAGTTATAAAACAAAGACCCTGGGAGGTGTTCTGTGAGCAATAGATCCTAGCTTTTATGTGGTGGAAAAAGCTCAGATAAATTCTGATGTCCAAAGCATAGGAGTTCTCTCAGTCTGGACTACTGCCAAGGCACTAGATAAAGTGCATGTTAGGAAAGGGGTCAGTTTGTGCTAAGCAAATAGAAATAGTGATTATGCCCCTGAAATCCAATAGTAAAGAGAATTCTTCAGGTGCTATCACCACAGCAGATTAGATTATCATTTTATTTTTTAATTTCTCTGGTTTTTTCTAGAAAATTTTCTCCCCAAACGACAATGGTTTGCTCTCACCAGATAGCACAGTAGTTAAAGCATCACACCCATACACTAATATCATAGGTTGCTCCTGGGTCAAGGCATATACAGAAACAGATTGATGTTTCTGACTGTCTGTATTTTTCCCCCTTTATCTTGCCTCTAAAATAAATAAACAAATAAAAGAAAAAATGACAATGGCTTTTTTTGTTGTTGTTTTTGCAACTTAAATTGCATACAAGAATATATTATGTTTTTCAAAATCTCACCCCAATAGGAAATAAATGGTAAGGTTGTAAAGTACCATATTCCCCCATGTATAAGCAGCCTCCCTGTATAAGACGCACCTTAATTTTGGGGCACAAATTGTGAGAAAATGATAACAAATGCCAATAAATGGGAAATGCAAGTAAAAAAATACTACAACCACTGTATCAGATGCACCAAGTTTTCTAACCCCACATTTTTGAAAAGATATGAGTCTTATACATGGGGAAATATGGTATACACTCTCCAAATGTCTCTGTGAACATTTCGTTTTTCTTTTTCTTTTTTTTTTTTACAGAGACAGGGAGAGAGTCAGAGAGGGACAGACAGACAGAAATGGAGAAAGTGTTTATAATGTGCCAGGACATAGATTAATCATCAGTTTTTTGTTGTGACCCCTTACATGTTCATTGACTCCTGTCTCATATGTGACTTGACCAGGGGGCTACAACTGATTGAGTGACCAATTGCTTGAGCCATTGATCTTGGGCTTAAGCTGGTGAGCTTTGCTCAGATCATTTGAGCCCATGGTAAATCTGACGCCCTTGGGATCTCAAACCTGGGTCCTCCGCATTCCAGTCAAATGCTCTAACCACTACGCATTTGCCTGCTCAGGTTGTGAATATATTTTTTTTACTTTCTCTGGATTTTATTTAGTATTCTGGTTCTTAATATAGGTGGAAAGGCTGTGTATTTTAAGGTTTTCTTGCCATAAAATATATTCCTCACTATCTTTTTCTATAAGTTTTCTTTTGTAGTTAATATTTTCATTAATTTTAAAGTGCTTTACAACTTGAATCGTGATTTTGAGGGAGGGTTGATCTAGGGGTGAATTTATTTGCTTTTAAAAAAGGGATTTTTAGTTAATTTCTATGACTGTTTACTATATTTATTGTAATGACAACAATAAACATGCTTTATATCATTTCTAATTTTAGAGGTAGTTGAAACTTGCTTGAAAGAACATACAGGATTATCTGCAGTAACTGTTTTCCTAGTGCGCTTTCCTGCTGCCACATCGTGTGCACCTTGGGAATAACAGCTCAGATCAGTTAATCTCGAAATATATATCAGTTGGGTGTGGTGCGTTATCTATCAATGTTCAATCCAAGGCTATCTAAAAGAAACTTTTATAACTTGTAAATATAAGGAATTTCTAGTTAATGCTTGCTACTTCTTTCAACATTAATTGTAGTGAAAGAAAGAGATATACTTGGTATTGTTTCAATCCTCTGAAGTTGGCTGGAATTTGCTCCAAAGCACATACAGTAATGGTCTCTGTTACATGTGCTTCTCTGCTGCCACCTCGTGTGCATTTTGAAAATCAAACCTTAGTACAGGTCCAACGGAATAGTTTGGTAGAGAGCATTGTCTATAAACTTTGATTCCAATTTACCTTTTCTTTAAAGATTTTATATATCCTTAGTGGTTTGTTTTCTGAATATCTCTTGGCTCATCTTGTTTTTCTCCTTTCCTTCCAGCCATGCTTTCATAAAGCTTTTGAGAGTGCCCATCATATACCAGTCAATGTGCTAGGACTCATATCTCTGCACTCAATGACTTCCATTTCTACGCTTTAACCTCTGTCTTTTTAACTTTTTTTTTGTATTTTTCAGAAGCTAGATACAGGGAGAGACAGTCAGACAGACTCCCACATGCACCCGACCGAGATCCACACGGTACGCCCACCAAGGGCGACGCTCTGCCCACCAGGGGTCGATGCTCTGCACCCTCGGGTCATCACCCTGTTGTGACCAGAGCCACTCTAGCACTTGGGGCAGAAGCCAATGAGCAATCCCCAGTGCCCAGGCCATCTTTGCTCCAATGGTGCCTTGGCTGCAGGAGGGTTAGAGAGAGACAGAGAGGAAGGAGAGGGGGAGGGGTGGAGAAGCAGATGGGTGCTTCTCCTGTTTGCCCTGGCCAGGAATCAAACCCAGGACTTCTGCACGCGAGGCCGACGCTCTACCACTTAGCAAAACAGCCAGGGCTTAATTTCTTTTATATGTACCTCCTTCCTGTATTGTAAAATAGGATGTGCTTTGATTTGACAAGTGTGTTGAATTTTAACAGGTTTTTCATTATATAAAATGTATTCTTATTGTAGTAGTGCACGAAAAATGATCTCAAAAACAACCACAACAAATTTTTATACAGATATATCTACAGTTAATATTAGGACATTTTCTTTCCATATTCTTTGTGTACCTATTTTATTTCTCTACGTATATATAGTCAGGTACATTGGGTGTGTGTACATCTGTGTGCATAGATGTGCATTGCACATGAGCATATCTCTCTGTGTCCACAGTGTCTGTTATGTGTGCATATCTGTGTATGTATGCAAATGACAATGTATTCATTCATTCAGGAAACATTTATTGTATTTCTATTATGTGCCAGGAAATATGCTTGATATTGGTTGCCTATAGTGAATATGTCAGACTCACTTCATATCTTTATAAATACTACACTGTCATGGCATAAACAGAAAAAATATGTATACATAAATAAAATAATCTTAAATTAAACGAGCACTGAATTTGGTAGTGCAATATCTTTGTTGTCAGTTATGACTTATTGAGGCAAGTTTCAGTATATCAGTTTCTCAGAAGGCAGAACTGAGCTCGGTTTTTCAGCAATGTGTGTTCTCAGATATAAAACTGAGAAAATATAGAAATTATGAAACAAAGACCCTGGTGGTGTTCTATGAGCAAAAGAACCTAGCTTGTATGTGGTGACCAATGCTCAGATAAATTTGATGTCCAAAGCTTAAGAGGTGTCTCAGTCTGGACTGATGCCATGGCACAAGAGAAAGTGCATATTAGGAAAGGGGTCACTTTGTACTAAGCAATTAGAAATACTGATTATGCCCCTGAATTTCAAGAGCAAAGAAAGTCTTCTGGTGTTGTCACCACAGCAGACTAGTTTATCATTTTATTATTTAATTTGCTCTGGTTTTCTCTAGTAAGTTTTTTCCCCAAAAGACAATGGCTTGCTCTCACCAGATAGCGCAGTATTTAAAGAAAAACACCCATATGCTAATGTCATAGGTTTGCTCCTGGGTCAAGGCATATACAGAAACAGATTGATGTTTCTGACTATCTGTCTGTCTTTTTCTCCCTTTATCTTGCCTCTAAAATAAATAAATAAATAAATAAAAGAAAAAATAACAATGGCTTTTTTTTGTTGTTTTTCCAGCTTAAATTGCATTGAAGAATAAATTATATTTTTCAAAATCTCACTCCAATAGGAAATAAATGGTAAGGTTGTAAAGTACCATATTTCCCCATGTATAAGAAGCCTCCCTGTGTAAGACTCACCTTAATTTTGGGGCACAAATTTTATGAAAATGATAACAAATGCCAATAAATGGGAAATGCAATTAAAAATATTCTACAACCACTGTATAAGACACACCAAGATTTCTAACTCCACATTTTTCAAAAGATATGAATGTTATACATGAGGAAATATGGTATACACTCTCCAAATGTCTCTGTGAACATTTCATTTTTCTTTTTCTTTTTTTTTACAGAGACAGGGAGAGAGTCAGAGAGAGGGTTAGATAGGGACAGACAGATAGAAATGGAGAAAGTGTTTATAATGTGCCAGGACACAGATCAATCATCAGTTTTTTGTTGTGACCCCTTACATGTTCATTGACTCCTGTCTCATATGTGACTTGACCAGGGGGCTACAACTGATCGAGTGACCAATTGCTTGAGCCATTGACCTTGGGCTTAAGCTGGTGAGCTTTGCTCAGATCATATGAGCCCATGGTAAATCTGACGCCCTTGGGATCTCAAACCTGGGTCCTCCGCATTTCAGTCAAATGCTCTAACCACTGCGCATTCGCCTGCTCAGGCTGTGAACATTTTTTTTTTTTACTTTCTCTGGATTTTATTTAGTATTCTGGTTCTTAATATAGGTGGAAAGGTTGTATATTTTAAGGTTTTCTTGCCCTAAAATATATTCCTCACTACATTTTTTCATAGGTTTTCTTATGTATTTTTTATTTCCATTAATTGTAAAGTATTTTGTAACTGGAATTGTGATTTTAAGGGGAGGGTTTTTTAGGAGTGAATTTCCTTACCTTCAAAAAGGTGATTTTTTGTTAATTTCTATTACTTTTTACTATATTATGTGTAATGACAACAGAAAACATGCTTTATGTCATTCTTTACATTAGAGGTAGATGAAACTTGTTTGAAAGAACATACAAAAAGATCTGTAGAAAATGTTTTCCAAGTGTGCTTCCCTGCTGCCACCTTGTATGCTCCTTGGGAATAACAGCTCAGAGCAGATCACCTGGAAAAATGCACCAGTTTTGTGTTGTGCTTTATCTATCAATGTTGAATCCAAAGCTATCAAGAAGATACTTTTATAACTTCTAAATATAAAAGAGTTTTAGTTACTGTTTGCTACCTGTTTTAACGTTAACTGTACTGAAAGCAAGAGATATACTTGATATCACTTCAATGCTTTGAAGTTGGCTGGAAATTGCTCCATAACACATACAATAATGGTCTCTGTTGCATGTGCTTCTCTGCTGCCACCTCATTTGCATCTTGAGAATCACGGTTCAATACAAGTCTAAAGGAAAGTTTTGGTGTATCAGATTTTCTACAACCGTTCATTCCAATTAACTTGTTGTGTAAAGTTTTATGTATCCTTAGTAGTTTGTTTTTCAGGAATCTACCATTTCACTTTGTTTTTCTTCTTTTCTTTTACCCATGCTTTCATAAAGCCTTTGAAAGTGCCCATCAAATACCAGGCACTGTGCTCAGAAATCATTTCGCTGCACTCAATAACTTCCCATATACTATTTTTACATCTGTATTATTAACTACTGTCATTTAAATCTACTAAATGTATTCTAAAATATGATGTGCTTTGATTTGACATGTATATTGAATTTAAACAGATTTTATTATATAAATGGTATTCTAATTGCAGAAGTGCAAAAAACTGATAAGAAAAACAAAACAACAAATTTTCATACATAGATATCAGCTGTTAACTTTATGCCATTTTCTCTTTATATTCTTTGTGTACCAATTATATTTCTCTATGTATATGTTCTCATGTGCATTGGGTGCATGTACTCAAAGTGTGCATAGATGTGCATTGCACATGAGCATACCTCTCTGTTTCAACAGTGTCTGTCCTTTGTGGATATATGTGTACGTATGCAAATGACTATTCACTTTTTCAGTCAAAACTTATTGTATTTTTTTATATGCCAGGCACTTTGCTCGACACTGGTTGCCTATAGTGAATGAGACAGACTCACTTTCTGTCTTTTTGCATATTATCCTGTCATGGAGTAGACAGAGGAAGGAAAAATATACATAAAAAAATTAAAGTTGTGACAAACACTGAATTTGTTAATGCAATACCTATGTTCCCAGTTGTGATTGATTGTGGCAAGGTTTAGTATATCAGTTTCTCAGAAGGCAGACCTGGGACATAAGTCTCAGTTCTTCACCAATCCTTGATATCAGCTATAAAACTGAGAATATTTACAAGTGATGAAACAATGAACCTGGGATGTGTTCTGTGACCAAAAGAACCTAACTTGTAAGTGCTGACCCAGGCTCAGATAAATTCTGAAAACCAAAGCTTAGGAGGTTTCTCAGTCTGGACTGCTGCCACGGCACAAGAAAAATTGCATGTTAGGAAAGGTATCAATGTGTGCTCTACAATCAGAAATACTGTTTATCACTGTTTATGCCCTTGACTATCACGAGCATAGAAAAGTCTCCTCAACAACTAGATTATTATTTTATTTTTTAATATGCCTCAGTTTTTCTCTAGTAATTTTTCCCCCCTAGAGAGAATGGCTTGCTTACACCAGAGAGCTCAGTAGTTAGAGCATCTCACCCATATAGTAATGTCATAGGTTTGGTCCTGTTTCAAGGCACATAGAGAAACAGATTGATGTTTCTGACTATCTGTCTGTTTCCCCCCCACACTTCCTTCTTCTACCATTAATAATTAAATAAAAGAAAGAATGACAATGGTTTTTTTTTGTTGTTTTTGCAGCTTATATTGCATAGAGAAATGAATTATGTTTTTTAAATTTCACCACAAGAAAAAATAGGTAGTAGAGTTGTAAAGTACCATATTTCCCCATGCATAACCTTTTTCCCTGTAGAAGACACACCTTCATTTTTGGACACATAATTTGAGGAAGTGATAACAAATGCGAAGAAACAGGAAATGCAAGTAAAAAATACTACAACCACTGTATAAGACACAACCTGTTTTCAAACCACACATTTTTCAAAAAAGATGAGTCTTAAACGAGGGGTAAATGATATACACCCGCCGAATGTCTCTGTGAACATTTGATTTCTTTCTTTCTTTTCAGAGACAGAAAGAGAGTCAGAGAGAGGGATAGATAGGGACAGACAGACAGGAATGTAAAGAGTTTTTTTTTTTATTATGTGCCAGGTCACAGATCAATCATCAGTTATTTGTTGTGTCAACTTAGTTGTTCCTTGACTGTTTTCTCATTGTGCCTTGACCAGGGAACTACAGCTACTGAGTGACCTTTTGCTCAAGTAGTGAGCCCATTGGGCTAAAGCTGGTGAGCTTTGCTCAAACCATATAATCCCACGCTCAAGCTGGCGACCTTGGGATTTCAAATCTGGGTCCTTCGCATTCCAGTCAAATGCTCTATCCACTGCGCCACCGCCTGCTCAGGTTGTGACAAGTTTTTTTCTTGTACTTTCTCTGGATTTTGTTTAGTATCCTGTTTCATAGTGTTGGTGGAAAGGCTTTGTATTTTAAGGTTTTTTTGCACTAAAATATATTCCATTGGAATATATTTTGCACTAAAATAAATTCCACAATATTTTTCCATAGGTTTTCTTATGTAGTTTTTCTTTCCATTAAGTTTAAAGTATTTTGTAACTTGAATTTTGATTTTGAGCGGGGGTTATTTAGGACTGAATTTCTTAACTTAAAAAAGGAAGGGTTTTTCTTTCGTTTTTTTTTTTTTTTTATTATTATTATTTTTCATTTTTCTGAAGCTGGAAACAGGGAGAGACAGTCAGACAGACTCCCGCATGTGCCTGACCGGAATCCACCCGGCACGCCCACCAGGGGCGACACTCTGCCCACCAGGGGGCGATGCTCTGCCCATCCTGGGCGTCGCCATGTTGCAACCAGAGCCACTCTAGCACCCGAGGCAGAGGCCACAGAGCCATCCCCAGCACCCGGGCCATCTTTGCTCCAATGGAGCCTTGGCTGCAGGAGGGGAAGAGAGAGACAGAGAGGAAAGCGTGGCAAAGGGGTGGAGAAGCAAATGGGTGCTTCTCCTTTGTGCCCTGGCCAAGAATCGAACCCGGGTCCTCCGCACGCTAGGCCGACACTCCACTGCTGAGCCAACCGGCCAGGACCTGGAAGGGTTTTTCAGTTAGTTTTTAGTTCTGATTTCTATAATAAATATAATGACAACAAGAAACATGCTTTATATGATTTCAAAGGTTTGAGGTAGTTGAAACTTGCTTGAAAGAATATACAGGATGGCTTGTGGAAAATGTTTTCCAAATACGCTTCTCTGCTGCCACCTCGTGTTCAACTTGGGAATAACAGTTCAGAGCAGATCACCTGGAAAAATATAAAAGTTGGGTGCTGTGCGTTATCTATCAATGTTGAAACCAAGACTATTTAGAAGATAATTTATAACTTGTAAATATAAGAAATTTCTAGTTACTCTTTGCTACTTGTTTCAACATTAACTCTAGTGAAAGCAATAGACATACCTGATATAATTTCAATCCTCTGAAGTTTGCTGAAACTTACTGCATAGCACATACAATATTGGTTGCTCTTACATGTGCTTCTCTGCTGCCACCTCGTGTGCATCTTGGGAATCACTCCTTAGTACAGATCCAAAGGTTAGGAATGGTAGTGAGGATTGTCTTAAAATGTTGATTCCAAATTGCCATTTCTGTAAATATTTTGTGTATTCTTAGTGATTTGATTTCTGGGAATTTATTGGTTAATCTTGTTTTTTTTTCTTTCCTTCCAGCAATGCTTTCATAAGATCTTTCAATGTCCCTATCATATACCAGGCACTGTGCTAGGAACTACATGAGTAGTTGCTGCACTAAATGTCTTCCCATTCTACTATTTCTACTTCTGTCTTTTGAACTCCTTTATTTACATCTTCTTAATGTATTGTAAAATAGGATGTGCTTTGATTTGACAAGTATATTCAATTTAACTACATTTTTATTTTATTTTATTATATATATATTTTTTATTTTTCTGAAGCTGGAAATGCGGAAAGACAGTCAGACAGACTCCAGCATGCATCCGACCGGGATCCACCCGGCAAGCCCACCATTGGCGATGCTCTGCCCACCAGGGGTTGATGCTCTGCCCCTCCATGGTGTCACTCTGCTGTGACCAGAGCCACTATAGCACCTGGGGCAGAGGCCAAGGAGCCATCACTTGCGCCCGGGTCATATATGCTCCAGCAGTGTTTTGGCTGCGGGAGGGGAAGAGAGAGACAGAGAGGAAGAAGGGCGGGTGGAGAAGCAAATGGGTGCTTCTCCTATGTCCCTGGCTGGGAATCAAACCCCGTTCCACCACAACTCAGGCTGATGTTCTACCACTGAGCCAACCAGCCAGGGCCTAACTACTTTTTTATTATAAAAACTGTATTCTTATTGCAAGTGCAAAAAAAATTATAAGAAAAGGAAACAACAAATTTTCATACAGAGATATCTACTGTTAATATTATGACATTATCTTTCCATATTCTTAGTGTACCTATTATATTTCTCTATCTACACATTCTAAGGTACATTGTGGGTGCATACATCTATGTTCATAGATATGCATTGCACATGAACATATCTCTCTGTGTCTACAGTGTCTATCATTTGTGGATATCTGTGTATGCATGCAAATTACTATTTATACTTCATTCATTGAAAAATTATTGTATTTCTATTATGTGCCAGGCACTGTGCTCGACACTGGTTGCCCATTGTTAAAGAGACAGAATAATTTTCTGTTTCTATGAATAATAGACTGTCATGCTGCAAACAAAGAAAGAAAAAATATACATAAATATAATAATTATAAGTTGTGACAAGCACGGGATATGGTAGTGCAATGTCTTGTTCCCAGATTTCATTGATCGAGGTGATGTTCATTATATCAGTTTCTCAAAAGTCAGAGCTGAGACATAAGTCTCACTTCTTCAGCAATGCATGTTCTCAGCTATAAAACTGAGAAAATTCTCAAGTGCTGAAACAAAGACCCTCAGAGGTTTAGTGTTACCAAAAGAACCTGGCTTGTAAGTGATGACCCAGGCTCAGATAAATTCTGATGTCCAAAGCTTAGGAGGTCTCTCAGTCTGGACTGCTGCAACAGCACAAGAAAAAAGTGCATGTTAGGAAAGAAGCCACACCGTGGTAAACAATCAGAAATATTTTTATGCTCCTGACTGTCAAGAGCAAAGTACAGTCTTCTGGTGTTGTAACAACAGCAGCCTAGATTATTATTTTCGTTTTTAATTACCTCAGATTTCTTTAGTAATTTTCCCCCTAAATACAATGGCTTGCTATCACCAGAGACCTTAGTAGATAGAGCATCACACACATACACTAATGTCATAGGTTTTTTCCTTGGTCTAGGCACATACAGAAACACATTGATGTTTCTGACTATCTGTCTGTCTGTTTTCCCCCCTCTTCCTCCCTATAACATTAAGAAGTAAATGAAAGAAAAATGACAATGGCTTTTTTTAGTTGTTTTTGCAGCTTAAATTGCTTAGAGGAATGAATTATTTTTTTCAAAATCTTACCCCAAAATGAAATAAGTTGTAAGGTTGTAAAGTACCATATTTCCTCATGTAAAGTAGCCTCCCTGTATATG
The DNA here is from genome assembly GCF_036850995.1 of Saccopteryx leptura. Classification (NCBI taxonomy): domain Eukaryota; kingdom Metazoa; phylum Chordata; class Mammalia; order Chiroptera; family Emballonuridae; genus Saccopteryx; species Saccopteryx leptura. Next base: position 364,015 of record NW_027095719.1, read on the forward strand.
TAGCACCTTAATTTTGGGGCACAAAATTTGAGAAAATAATAACAAATGTGAAGCAACAGGAAATGCAAGTAAAAATTCAACAACCACTGTATAAGACGCACCCAGTTTTCAAACCCCACATTTTTAAAAATGAATAGTTTTATAAATAGAAAAATATGGATAGTACCTCCAAATGTCTCTGTGAACATTTCTTTCTTTCTATTTTTTTTGTTTTTTACAGAGATATAGAGAGAGTCAGAGAGAGGGATAGATAGGGACTGACAGACAGAAATGGAGAAAGTTTTTATTATGTGCCATGTCACAGATCAATCATCAGTTTTTCATTGGGACACCTTAGTTTTTCATTGACTGCTCTCTCATATGTGCCTTGACCAGAGGGCTACAGCTGAACAAGTGACCTTTTGCTCGAGCCAGCGACCTTGGGCTCAGCTGTTGAGCTTTCATAAAACAAGATGAGCCCACACTCAAGCTGGCGACCTAGGTATCTCTAAACTAGGTACTGCACATTCCAGTCAAATAATCTATCCACTGTGCCACTGCCTTGTCACTCTGTGAACATTATTATTTTTACATTCACTGGATTTTATTTAGTATCCTGGTTCTTAGTATGGGTGGAAAGACCATGTATTTTAAGGATTTTTTCCCCTAAAATATATTCATCACTACAATTTTCCATAGATTTTTTTGTGTAGTCTTTATTTTCATTAATTTTAAAGTATTTTGTAACTTGAATTGTGAGTTTGAGGGGGGTTATTTTGAATTGAATTTCTTAACTTAAAAAAGAAAGGCTTTTGGCCCTGGCCAGTTGGCTCAGTAGTAGAGCATCGGCCTGGCATGCAGAAGTCCCGGGTTTTATTCCCGGCCAGGGCACACATGAGAAGCGCCCATATGCTTCTCCACCCCTCCTCCTCTTCTTTCTCTCTGTCTCTCTCTTCCCCTCCCGCAGGCGCAGGCGAGGCTCCATTGGAGCAAAGATGGCCCTTGCACAGGGGATGTTTTCTTGGCCTCTGCCCCAGGTGCTAGTGTGGCTCTGGTTGCAACTGAGCAACATTCCAGAGGGGCAGAGCATAACCCCCTGGTGGGCAGAGCGTTGCCCCTGAGTGGGCATGCTGGGTGCATCCCGGTTGGGTGCATGCAGGAGTCTGTCTGACTCTCTCTCCCCGCTTCCAGCTTCAAAAAAATTAAATATATATATATATATATATATAAATAATATAAAAAATAAAATAAATAAAAAAAGGTTTTTTTAGATAATTTCTAAGAATGATTACTAGAGTAAGTATAATGACAACAGGAAACATGCTTTATATGATTTCAAAGGTTTGAGGTAGTTAAAACTTGCTTGAATGAACATACAGGAATGTCTGTGGTAAATGTTTCCTAAGTGCGCTACTCTGCTGCCACCTCATCTGTACCTTGGGAATAACAGCTCAGAGCAGTTCACCTTGAAAAATACAGCAGTTGAGTGTTGTGCATTATCTATCAACGTTGAATCCAAAACTATTTAGAACGAGGGTCTCAAACTCAACTCAGCATGTGGGCCACAGAGCAAGATCACAGCCATTCGGCGGGACAAACTAGGTCTACAAAAGGCAACTGTTACACAACACTTTTCTCACTGCAATTGAAAACAAACAAAAAAAAAATCAGTACAACAAGCACAATCATACATGCAGTTTACTCAGTGTCACAAAACGACCAGAAACTGTAGTTCGCATCAAAACTGCTGTTAACTAAGCTAATATCTAGCTAGGATGCTAGAGAAATGAAAAATACAAGTAGGCCCCTAGGCTTACTTAATTTTATCCAAAATATTTTGAACTTTGTGGATTAGTCTGCGGGCCGGACAAAATTGTTCGGCGGGAAGCATGCTGCCCGCGGGCCACGAGTTTGAGACCCCTGATCTAGAAGATACTTATATAACTTGTAAATATAAGGGAGTTCTACTTACCATTTGCTACCTGTTTCAACACTAACTTTAGTGTAAACAAGAGATATACTTGAAATCATTTCAATCCTCTGAAGTTGGCTGGGAATTGCTGCATAGCACATACAATAATGGTCTTTGTTTCATGTGCTTCTCTGCTGCCACCTCGTGTGCATGTAGGGAATCACGCCTCAGTACAGATCCAAAGGAAAGAAATGGTAGAGCGGATTGTCTACAAACATGGATTCCAATTTGCCTTTTCTGTAATATTTTTGTTTATTCTTTGTGGGTTTTTTTCTGGGACGCTATTGTTTCATCTTGTTTTTCTTCTTTCCTTCCAGCCATGCTTTCATAAAACCTTTGAAAGTGCCCATCATATACCAGGCACTGTGCTAAGAACTCATGTCTCTGCACTCAGTCCCTTCCCATTCTACTATTTTTACATCTGTCTTTGGAACTTCTTTCATTTAAATCTACTTAATGTATTGTAAAACATGATGTGCTTTGATTTGACAAGTATTTAGAATTTTAACACCTTTTTTATTATAAAAATGGTACTCTTATAGCAGAAGTACAAAAAAATATGAAAAACCAAACAAAAATTTTTTATACATAGATATCAACTGTTAACGTTATGCCATTTTCTTTCCATATTCTACATGTACCAATTATATTTCTCTATTTATATGTACTCAGGTACATTTGGTGCATGTATGCAATGTGTGCATAGATGTGCATCGCACATGAGCATACCTCTCTGTTTCAATAGTGTCTGTCATTTGTGGATATTTGTGTATGTATGCAAATGAATATTTATTCACTCTTCCAGTAAAAACTTATTGAATTTTTATTATATGCCAGGCATTGTGCTCGGCACTGGTTGCCAATAGTGAATGGGACAGACTCACTTTTCATCTTTATGGATATTACACTGTCATGGAGTAGAAAGACGAAGGAAAAATATACATAAAAATTATAAGTTGTGACAAACACTGGATTTGGTAGTGCAATACCTTTGGTCCCAGTTGTGATTGATCGTGGCATGGTTAAGTATATCAGTTTCTCAGAAGGCAGAACTGAGACATAAGTCTTGGTTCTTCAGGAATGCATGATGTCAGCTATAAAACTGAGAAAATTTACAAGTGATGCAACAAATACCCTGGGAGGTGTTCTGTGACTTAAAGAACCTAACTTGTAAGTGCTAATCCAGGCTGAGATAAATTCTGAAAACCAAAGCTTAGGAGGTTTCTCAGTCTGGACTGCTGCCACGGCACAAGAAAAAGTGCATGTTAGGAAAGGTGTCAATTTGTGCACAAGAATCAGAAATACTGTTTATACCCCTGACTGTCAAGAGCATATAAAAGTCTTCTGGTTTTTTCAACACAGAAGACTCGATTATTATTTTATTACTTAATTGCCTCAGGTTTTCTCAAGTAATTTTGTCCCTCAAGAGACAATGGCTTGCTTACCCCAGAGAGCTCAGTAGTTAGAGCATCACACCCAAACAGTAATATCATAGGTTTGGTCCTGTTTAAGGCACATACATAAACAGATTGATGTTTCTGACTGTCTGTCTTTTTCCCCCCAATGCCTCCCTCTAACATTAACAATTAAATAAAACAAAAAATGACAATGGTTATTTTTTTTTGCTGTTTTTTGCAGCTTAAATTTCGTAGAGGAATGAATTATGTTTTTCAAAATCTCACCAGAAGAGGAAATAGGTAGTAAGTTTGTAAAGTACCATATTTCCCCATGCATAATATGACTCCCTGTAGAAGACACACCTTCATTTTTGGGCACAAAATTTGAGAAAATGATAACAACTGCGAAGAAACAGGAAGTGCAAGTAAAAAATACTACAACCACTGTATAAGACGAACCCCGTGTTCTAACTCCACATTTTCAAAAAAGATGAGTCTTATACATGGGGAAATATGGTATACACACGTCAAAGGTCTCTGTGAACATTTTTTTTCCTTTTTTTTTTTTTTTTTTTTTTTTTTTACAGAGACAGGGAGAGAGTCAGAGAAAGGGATAGATAAAGACAGACAGACAGAAATGGAGAGAGTTTATATTATGTGCCAGGTCACAAATCAATCATCAGTTTTCCGTTGTGACCCTTTATGTGTTCATTGACTCCTGTCTCATATGTGCCTTGACCAGGGGGCTACAGCTGATTGAGTGACTGATTGCTTGAGCCAGCAACCTTGGGCTCAAGCTGGTGAGCTTTGTCAAACCACATGAGCCCACACTCAAGCTGGGTCCCTTGGGATCTCAAACCGGGGTCCTCTGCATTCCAGTCAAATGCTCTAACCAATGCGCCATAACCTGCTCAGGCTGTGAATATTTTTTTCTTTTACTTTCTCAGAATTTTATGTAGTATCCTGGTTCTTAGTATGAGTGGAAAGGCTGTGTATTTTAAGGTTTTCTTACCCTAAAATATATTCATCACTACGTTTTTCCATAGTTTTCCTTATGTAGTTTTTATTTCCATTAATTTTAAGGAATTTTGCAACTGTAATTGTAGTTTTGAGAAGGGTGTTATTTAGGAGTGATTTTCCGTACCTTCAAAAAAGGGATTTTTAGTTAATTGATATTACTGTTTACTATATTAAGTGTAATGACAACAAGAAACATGCTTTATATCATTTCTAAGGTTAGAGGTAGTTGAAACATGCTTGAAAGAACATACAGGATAATCTGTGGTAAATGTTTTCCAGGTGTGCTTCCCTGCTGTCACCTCATGTCCACCTTGGAAATCATAGCTTAGATCAGTTCACCTGGAAAAATACATTAGTTCGGTGTTATGCGTTATCTATCAATGTTGAATTTAAGTCTATCTAAAAGAAGGTTTTATAACTTGTAAATATAAAGAATTTCTAGTTACTGCTTGCAACTTCTTTCAACGTTAATTGTAGTGAAAGCAAAAGATATAGTGGGTATCATTTCAATCCTCTGATGTTGTCAGGAACTTGATCCATAGCACATACAATAATGGTCTCTGTTACATGTGCTTCTCTGCTGCCACCTCGTGATCATCTTGGAAATCAAGACTCAGTAAACATCCAAAAGAATAGTTTGGTAGAGATAATTTTTTATAAACATTGACTCCAATTTGCCATTTCTGTAAACGTTTTGTGTATCCTTAATGGTTTTTTTCCTGAAAATTTTCCGGATCATCTTGTTTATCTTCTTTCCCTCCAGCCATGCTATCATAAAGCCTTTGAAAGTTCCCATCATATGCCAGGCACTGTGCTAGGAACTATGTCCCTGAAGTCAATGACTTCCCATTCTACTCTATTAACTTCTGTCTTTTGAACTTCTTTTATATAAAACAACTTCGTGTATTGTAAAATAAGATGTGGTGAGGTTTGAGAAGTATGTTGAATTTTAACAGCTTTTTTATTATAAAAAAAAGTATTCTTATTGCAGAAGTGCAAGAAAAATGATCTCAAAAACAACAACAATTTTTCATACAGATATATCTACTGTTAATATTAGGATATTTTCTTTCCATATTCTTTGTGTACCTATTATATATCTGTATGAATATATATATATACTCAGGTACATTGGGTGTGTGAACATCTGTGTGCATAGATGTGCATTGCATATGAGCATATCTGTCTGTGTCTACAGTGCCTGTCATTTGTGGATATCTGTGTATGTATGCAAATGACTATTTGTTCATTCATTCAGAAAACACATATTTTATTATTATTATGAGCCAGGCACTGTGCTCAACACTAGTTGCCTATCGTGAATGAGACAGACTCACTTTCTGTCTTTATGAATACGACACTATCATGGGGTAGACAGGAAGAGAACAATATACATAAAAAAATTATCATAAGTTTAACAAGCACTGAAATTGGTAGTGTAATATCTTTGGTGTCAGTTATGATTTATTGTGGTGAGGTTCAGTATATTTGTTTCTCAAAAGGCAGAGCTGAGACATAAGTCTCGTTTTTCAGCAATGCGTGTTCTCAGGTATAAAATGGAGAAAATATAGAAGTTATGAAACAAAGACCCTGGGAGGTGTTCAATGAGCAAAGAACGTAGCTTGTATGTGGTAACCAATGCTCAGTTAAATTAATGATGTCCAAAATTAGGAGGTTTCTCAGTCTGGACTGCTGCAATGGCACTAGAGAAAGTGCATGTTAGGAAAAGGGTCACGTTGTGCAAAACAATTAGGAATACTGATTATGCCCTTGAATTTCAAAAGCAAAGAAAAGTCTTCTGCTGTTTTCACCACAGCAGACTAGATTATCATTTTATTTTAAATTACCTCTGATTTTGTCTAGTAAATTTTTTCCCCAAAGACAATGGCTTGCTCTCAGCAGAGAGCTCAGTTGTTAAAGCATCAAAGTCATACACTAATGTCATAGGTATGCTCCTGGGTCAATGCACATACAAAAACAGATTGATGTTTCTGACTGTCTGTCTGTCTTTTCCCCTCTTTATCCTGCCTCTAAAATGAATAAATAAATAAAAAAATGAAAATGACTGTTTTGATTTTGTATTTGCAGCTTAATTTGCATAGAAGAATGAATTATGTTTATCAAACTCTCACCCCAAGAGGAAATAAATGGTAACTTTGTAAAGTATCATATTTCTTCATGTATAAAAAACCTCCCTGTATAAGACGCACCTTACTTTGGGGGCTCAAAGTTTGCATATATGATAACAAATGCGAATAAATGAGAAATGCAAGAAAAAATACTACAATCACTGTATAAGACGCACCCAGTTTTCCAACCCCACATTTTTCAAAAAAGACGAGTCTTATTCATGGGAAAAGATGGTATACACCCTCCAAATGTTTCTGTGATCATTTTTTTCTTTTTTTTTTATTACAGAGAAATTGAGAGAGTCAGAGAGAGGAAGAGACAGGGACAGACAGACCAAAATGTAGAGAGTTTTTATTATATGCCAGGTCACAAATCAATCATCAGTTTTTTGTTGTGACCCCTAACTTGTTCATTGACTCCTGTCTCATATGTGCCTTGACCAGGGGGCTACAGCTCATAAAGTGACCGCTTGCTTGAACCAGCTATCTTGGGCTCAAGCTGGTGAGCTTTTCTCAGACAACTTGAGTCCACGCTCAAGCTGGCATTACTGGGATCTCAAACCTGGGTCCTATGCATTCCAGTCAATTGCTCTAACCACTGCACCATCGCCTGCACAGGCTGTGAACATTTTTTTTCTTTTACTTTCTTGGGATTTTATTTAGTATCCTGGTTCTTAGTATGGTTGTAAAGGCTGTGTATTTTAAGGTTTTCTTGCCCTAAAATAGATTCATCCCTATATTTTTCCATAGGTTTCCTTATGCAGTTTTTATTTCCATTAATTTTAAGGAATTTAGCAACTTGAATTGTGATTTAGAGTGGAAAGGGTTTATTTAGGAGTGAATTACGTTACCTTCAATAATGGGATTTTTAGTTAATTGATATTACTGTTTACTATATTAAGTGTGATGACAACAAGAAACATGCTTTATATTATTTCTAAGGTTAGAGGTAGTTGAAACTTGCATGAAAGTACATACAGGATAATCTGTGGTAAATGTTTTCCAAGTGCGCTTTCCTGCTGTCCCCTCGTGTGCACCTTGGGGATAATAGCTAAGATCAGTTCACCCAAATAAATACATCCATTGGGTTGTGCGTTATCTATCAATGTTGAATTCAAGGCTATCTAAAAGAAACTTTTATAACTTGTAAGTATAAGGAATTTCTAGTTTCTTTTTGCTAATTCTTTCAACGTTAATTGTAGTGAAAACAAGACATATAATTGGTATCATTTCAATCCTCTGATGTTGGCTGGAACTTTCTCCATAGCACATACAATAATGGTCTCTGTTACATGTGCTTCTCTGCTGCCACCTCGTGTGCATCTTGGGAATCAAGCCTCAGTACAGGTCCAAAGGAATAGTTTGGTACAGAGCATTTTCTATAAACGTTGATTCCAATTTGCTGTTTCTGTAAAGTTTTTGTGTATACTTAGTGGTTTTTTTTTTCTGAAAATTTCTCGGGTCATTTTGTTTTTCTTTTTATCTTCCAGGCATACTTTCATAAACCCTTTGAAAGTGCCCACCATATACCAGGAACTGTGCTAGGAACTCATGTCCCTAATTCAATGACTTTCCATTCTACTCTTTTAATTACTGTCTTTTGAACTTGTTTTATATAAATCAATTTCGTGTATTGTAAAATAGGATGTGCTTTCACTTGACAAATACGTTGAATTTTAACACCTTTTTTAGTATAAAAAAAGAATTCTTATTGCAGAAGTGCAAGAAAAATGATCTCAAACACAACAACAACAAATTTTCATACAGATATATCTACTGTTAATATTAGGATATTTTCTTTCCATATTCTTTGTGTACCTATTATATTTCTGTATGTATATATACTCAGGTACATTGGGTGTGTGTATATCTGTGTACATACTTGTGCATTGCACATGAGCATATCTCTCTGTATCCACAGTGTCTGTCATTTGTGGATATATGTGTATGTATGCAAATGACTATTTATTCATTCATTCAAGAAACACTTATTGTATTTCTGTTATGTGGCAGGCACTGTGCTTGACAGGGGTGGCCTATCATACATGAGACAGACACAATTTCTGTCTTTATGAATATGACACTGTCATGGTGTAGACAGAAAGAGAAAAATATACATAAATAAAATAATCGTAAGTATAACAAGCACTGAATTTGGTAGTGCAATATCTTTGGGTCAGTAAAGATTTATTGTGCGAGGTTCAGTATATCAGTTTCTCAGAAGGCAGAGCTGAGACATAAGTCTCCATTTTTAGCAATGCATGTTCTCAGGTACAAAACTGAGAAAATATAGAAGTTATGAAACAAAGACCATGGAAGGTGTTCTGTGAGCAGAAGAATCTAGCATGTATGTGGTGACCAAAGCTCAGTTAAATTAATGATGTCCAAAAATTAGGAAGTATCTTAATCTGGACTGTGCCACGGAACAAGAAAAAGTGCATGTTAAGAAAGGGGTCATTGTGTGCTAAACAATTAGCAATAGTGATTATACCCCGAAATTTCAAGAGCAAAAAAAAACCTCTTCTGGTGTTGTCACCACAACAGACTAGTTTATTATTTTATATTTAATTACCTCTGGTTTTCTCTAGTAAATATTTTACCCAAAAGACAGTGGCTAGCTCTCACCAGAGAGGTCAATAGTTAAGTCATAACACCCATACGCTAATGTCATAGCTTTGCTCCTGGGTCAAGGCACATACAGAAACATATTGATGTTTCTGATTGTTTGTCTGTCTTTTCCCCCCTTTATTTTACCTATAACATGAATAAATGAATAAAAGAAAAAATGAAAATGGCTTTTTTGTTGTTGTATTTGCAGCTTAATTTGCATAGAAGAATGAATTATGTATTTCAAAATCTCACCCCAAGAGGAAATAAATGGTTAGGTTATAAAGAACCATATATCCACATGTATAAGAAGCTTCCCTGTATAAGACGCACCTTATTTGGGGGGCTCAAAGTTTGAGGAAATGATAGCAAAAGCAAAAAAATAAGAAATGCAAATAAAAAATTTTACAACCACTGTATAAGATGCACAAGTTTTCTAACCCCACATTTTCCAAAAAAGATGAGTCTTATTCATGAGGAAATATGATATACACCCACGAAATATCTCTGTGAAAATTACTTCTTTACTTTTTTTTTTCCATTGACAGGGAGAGAGTCAGAGAGAGGGATAGAAAGGGACAGACTGATAGAGAGAGAGTTCTTGTTATGTGCCAGGTCACAGATCAATCATCAGTTTTCCGTTGTGACCCCTTACTTGTGAATTGACTCCTGTCTCATATATGCCTTGACCAGGGGGCTATATCACATAGAGTGACCGCTTGCTCTAGACAGCGACCTTGGGCTCAAGATGGTGAGCTCTGCTGAAATCACATGAGCTCACGCTCAAGAGGGCACCCTTGGGATTTCAAACCTGAGTCCACCACATTCCAGTCAATTGCTTTAACCACTGCACCATCGCCTGCTCACGCTGTGAACATTCTTTCTAATACTTTTCTGGATTTTATTTAGTATCCTGGTTCTTAGTACAGGTGGAAAGGCTCTGTGTTTTAAGGTTTTCTTGCCCTAAAATAGATTCTTCACTCCATTTTTCTACAGTTTTCCTTATGTAATTTTTATTTCCATTAATTTTAAGGTATTTTGCAACTGGAAATGTGATTTTCAGCGGAAAGAGGATATTTAGGAGTTAATTTCCTTACCTTCAAAAAAGGGATTTTCAGTTAATTTGTATTACTTTGTTTACTATATTAAGTGTGAGGTCAACAAGAAACATGCTTTATATCATTTCTAAGGTAAGAGGTAGTTGAAACTTGCTTGAAACAACATACAGAATTATCTGTGGTAAATATTTTCGAAGTTCAATTCCCTGCTGCCACTTCTTGTGCACCTTGGGAATAACAGCTCAGATAAGTTCATCTGGATAAATGCATCAGTTGGGTGTTGTGCATTATCTATCAATGTTGAATCCATGGCTATCTATAAGAAAGTTTTATAACTCGTAAATAAAATGAATTTCTAGATACAGCTACTACTTCTTTCAACGTTAATTGTCGTGAAAGAAAGAATTATTCTTGGTATTATTTCAATCCTCTGATTTTGGCTGGAACTTGCTCCATAGCATATACAATAATGGTCTCTCTTACATGTGCTTCTGTGCTGCCACCTCGTGTGCATCTTGGGAATCAAGCCTCAGTACAGGTCCAAAGGAATAGTTTCATTCAGAGCATTTTCTATAAACGTTGATTCCAATTTGCCGGTTCTGTAAAGGTTTTGTGTATCTTTAGTGGTTTGTTTTCTGAAAATCTCTTGGTTTAACTTATTTTTCTTCTTTACATCCAGCCATGCTTTCATAAAGCCTTCGAAAGTGCCAACCATATACGAGGCACTGTGCTAAGAACTCATGTCTGTGCACTCCATTCTTTCCATTCTACTCTTTTAACTTCTGTCTTTTGAAATTCTTTTACATAAATCAACTTCGTGTATTGTAAAATATGATGTGCTTTGATTTGACAAGTATGTTAAATTTTAACAGTTTTTTTATTATAAAAAAGTATTCTTATAGCAGAAGTGCAAGAAAAATGATCTCAAAAACAACAACAAATTTTCATACAGATATATCTACTGTTAGTATTAGGACATTTTCTTTCCATATTCTTTGTGTACATATTATATTTCTGTATGTATATATACTCAGGTAATTTGGGTGTGTGTACATCTGTGTGCCTAAATGTGCATTGCACATGAGCATATCTCTCTGTGTCAACAGTGTTTGTGATTTGTGGATATCTGTGTACATATAAAAATGACTATTTATTTGTTCATTCCAGAAACACTTCTTGTATTTGATTAATTGCCAGGGATTGTGATAGACACTGGTTGCTTATAGTGACTGAGACAGACTCACTTACTGTCTTTATAAATACTAAGCTGAAATGGGGTAGACAGAAAGAGAAAAATATACATAAATAAAATAAACATAAGTTTAACAAGGACTTAATTTTGTAGTGCAATATCTTTGGTGTCAGTTATGATTTATTGTAGTGAGGTTCAGTATATCAGTTTCTCAGAAGGCAGAGCTGAGACATAAGCCTCGGTTTTTCAGTAATGCGTGTTCTCAGGTACAAAAAGGAGAAAATATAGAAGTAATGAAACAAAGACCCTGGGAGGTGTTCTGTGAGCAAAAGAACCTAGCTTCTATGTAGTGACCAATGCTCAGATAAATTAATGATGTCCAAAGCTTAGGAGGTCTCTCAATCTGGATTGCTACATAGGCACAAGAGAAAGTGCATGTTAGGAAAGAAGTCACTTTGTGTTAAAAAAGTAGAAATACTGATTATGCCCTTGTATTTCAAGAGCAAATAAAAGTCTTCTGCTTTTGTCACCACAACAGACTAGATTATCATTTTATTTTTTAGTTACCTGTGGTTTTCTCTAGTAAATTTTTTCACCAAAAGAAATGGCTTACTCTCACCAGACAGCTCAGTATTTAAAGCATAACACCCATACGCTGATATCATAGGCTTGCTACTGCGTCAAGCACATACAAAAACAGTTTGATGTTTCTGACTGTCTGTCTGTCTGTCTTTTCTCCCCTTTATCCTGCCTCTAACATGAATAAATATATAAAAGAAAAAATGAGCATGGCTTTTTTGTTGTTGTTTTTGCAGATTAAAGTGCATATAAGAATGAATTATGTTTTACAAAATCTCACCCCAAGAGGAAATAAATGGTAAGGTTGTAAATTTCCATATTTCCCCATGTATAATAAACTTCCCTGTATAAGACGCACCTTATTTGGGGGGCTCTATGTTTGAGTAAATGATAGCAAATGCGAATAAATGAGAAATGCAAGTAAAAAATTCTACAACCACTGTATAATACGCACTCAGTTTTCTAACCCCACATTTTTCAAAGAAGATTAGTCTCATTATTGGGTAAGTATGATATACACCCACCAAATATCTCTGTAAACATTTCTCTTTATTTTTTTTTTCCAGAGACAGGGAGAGAGTCAGAGAGAGGGATAGAAAGCGACAGACAGACAGACAGAGAGAGTTCTTATTATGTGCCAGTTAACAGATCAATCATCAGATTTTCATTGTGACATCTTACTTGTTCATTGACTCCTGTCTCATTTGTGCCTTGACAAGAGGGCTATATCTCATACAGTGACCGCTTGCTCTAGACATTGACCTTGGGCTCAAGATTGTGAGCTCTGCTCAAACCACATGAGCCCATGCTCAAGATGGCACCCTTGTGATCTCAAACCTGAGTCCACCACATTCCAGTCTCTTGCTCTAACCACTGCACAATCGCCTGCTCAGGGTGTAAACATTTTTTGTTTTACTTTCTCTGGATTTTATTTAGTATCCTGGTTCTTAGTACGGGTAGAAATGATCTGTGTTTTAAGGTGTCTTGCCCTAAAATAGATTCATCACTACATTTTTCCATAGGTTTTCTTATGTAGTATTAATTTCCATTAATTTTAAGGTATTTTGCAACTTGAATTGTGATTTTGAGTGGAAAGAGGTTATTTAGGAGTTAATAACCATACCTTCAAAAAAGGGATTTTTAGTTAATTTGTATTACTGTTTACTTTATTAAGTGTGAGGACAACAAGAAACATGCTTTATATCATTTCTAAGGTTAGAGGTAGTTGAAACTTGCTTGAAACAACATACAGAATTATCTGTGGTAAATGTTTTCCAAGTTCACTTCCCTGCTGCCACCTCGTGTGCACCTTGGGAAAAATAGCTCAGATCATTTCACCTGGATAAATACATCAGTTGTGTGTTGTGCCTTATCTATCAATGTTGAATCCAAGGCTATCTATAATAAAGTATTATAATTTGTAAAAATAACAAATTTTTAATTACAACTACTACTTCTTTCAATGTTGATTGTCAAGAAAGAAAGACTTATTCTTGGTATGATTTCAATTCTCTGATTTTGGATGTAACTTGCTCCAAAACATATATAATAATGGTCTCTGTTACATGTGCTTTTCTGCTTCCACCTCATTTGCATCTTGGGAATAAAGCCTCGGTACAGGTCCAAAGGAATAGTTTGGTACAGAGCATTTTCTATAAATGTTGATTCCAATTTGCCATTTCTGTAAAGGTTTTGTGTATACTTTACAGGATTTATTTCTGAAAAAAAACAAATTTTCAATGGTTTGTTTTCTGAAAAATCTCTCAGTTCCACTTATTTTTCTTCTTTACTTCCAGCCATGCTTTCATAAAGCCTTTGAACGTGCCCATCATATACTAGGCACTGTGCTAGGAACTCTTCTTCCTGCACTCAATAATTTCCCATTCTACTCTTTTAACTTCTGTTCTTTGAAATATTTTACATAAATCAACTTCGTGTATTGTAAAATAGATGTGCTTTGATTTGACAAGTATGTTGAATTTTAACAGCTTTTTTATTATAAAAAACGTATTCTTATAGCACAAGTGCAAAAAAAACTATCTCAAAAACAACAACAACAAATTTTCATACAGATATATTTTCTGTTAATATTAGGACATTTTCTTTCCATATTCTTTGTGTACGTATTATATTTCTGTATGTATATATACTCAGGTACGTTGGGTGTGTGTACATCTGTGTGCATAAATGTTCATTGCACATGAGCATATTTCTCTGTGTCAACAGTGTCTGTGATTTGTGGATATCTGTGTATATATGCAAATGACTATTTATTCATTCATTCAGGAAATACTTATTGTATTTCATTAATTGCCAGGGACTGTGCACGACAGTGGTTGCCTATAGTGAATGAGACAGTCTCACTTTCTTTCTTTATAAATACTAATCTGTAATGGGGTAGACAGAAAGAAAAATATACATAAATAAAATAAACATAAGTTTAACAAGCACTTAATTTGGTAGTGCAGTATCCTTGGTGTCAGTTATTATTTATTGTGGTGAGGTTCAGTATATCAGTTTCTCAGAAGGAAGAGCTGAGACATAAGCTTTGTATTTTCAGTAATGTATGTTCTCAGGTATAAAACAAAGCAAATATAGAAGTAATGAAACAAAGACCCTGGGAGGTGTTTTGTGAGCAAAAGAACCTAGCTTCTATGTAGTGACCAAGGCTCAGTTAAATTAATGATGTCTAAAACTTAGGAGGTCTCTCAATCTGGATTGCTGCTACATCACAAGAGAAAGTGCATGTTAAGAAAGAGGTCACTTTGTGCTAAACAATTAGAAATACTGTTTTTAACCTTGAATTTCAAGAGCAAATAAAAGTCTTCCGGTGTTGGTACCACAACAGCCTAGATAATCATTTTATTTTTTAATTACCTCTGGTTTTCTCTAGTAAATTTATTCACCAAATTACAATGGCTTGCTCTCCCCAGAGAGCTCAGTTGTTAAAGCATCACACCCATAGGCTAATATCATAGGATTGCTCCTGCATCAAAGCACATAGAAAAACAGATGGATATTTCTGACTGTCTGTCTGTCTTTTCTCCCCTTTATTCTGCCTCTAACATGAATAAATATATAAAAGAAAAAATGAGAATGGCTTTTTTGTTGTTGTTTTTGCAGCTTAAATTGCATTAAAGAATGGATTATGTTTTACAAAATCTCACCCCAAGAGAAAATATATGGTAAGGTTGTAAAGTACCATATTTCCCCATGTATAAGCAGCTTCACTGTATAATGCGCACCTTATTCGTGGGGCTCAAAGTTTGAGTAAATGATAGCAAATGCGAATAAACGAGAAATGCAAGTAAAAATTTTACAACCACTGAATAAGATGCACCCAGTTTTCTAACCCCACATTTTTCAAAAAAGATGAGTCTTATTTATGGGAAAATATGATATATACCCATCAAATATCTCTGTAAACAGTTCTTTTTTTCTTTTTTCTTTCCAGAGACAGGGAGAGAGTCAGAGAGAGGGATAGATAGACACAGACTGAAGAAAGACTGAGAGACAGAGAGAAAGAGTTCTTATTATGTGCAAGTTCACAGAACAATCAACAGTTTTTCGTTGTGACCCCTTACTTGTTCATTGACTCCTGTCTCATATGTGTCTTGACCAGGGGGCTATATCTCATAGAGTGACCATTTGCTCTAGACAGCGACCTTGGGCTGAAGATTGTGAGCTTTGCTCAAACCACATGAGCCCACAATCAAGATGGCAACCTTGGGATCTCAAACCTGAGTCCACCACATTCCAGTCACTTGCTCTAACCACTGCACCATTACCCGCTCATGCTGTGAACATTTTTTATTTTATTTTCTCTGGATTTTATTTAGTATCCTGATTCTTAGTACGGGTGGAAAGACTCTGTGTTTTAAAGTTTTCTTGCCCTAAAATAGATTCATCACTACATTTTTCCATAGGTTTCCTTATGTAGTATAAATTTCCATTAATTTTAAGGTATTTTGCAACATGAATTGTGATTTTGAGCGGAAAGAGGTTATTTTGGAGTTAATTTCCTTACCTTCAAAAAAGGGATTTTTAGTTAATTTGTATTACTGTTTACTATATTAAGTGTGAGTACAACAAGAAACATGCTTTATATCATTTCAAAAGTTAGAGGTTGTTGAAACTTGCTTGAAGCAACATACAGGATTATCTGTGGTAAATATTTTCCAAGTGCGCTTCCCTGCTGCCATCTCGTGTGCACCTTTGGAAAAACAGCTCAGATCAGTTCATCTGGATAAATACATCATTTGGGTGTTGTGTGTTATATATCAATGTTGAATCCAAGGCAATCTATATGAAAGTTTTATAAGTTGTGAATATAACAAATTTCTAGTTACAGCTACTACTTCTTTCAACGTTAATTGTCGTTAAAGCAAGAATTATTCTTGGTATCATTTCAATCCTTTGATTTTGGCTGGAACTTGATCCATAGCAAATACAATAATGGTTTCTGTTACATGTGCTTCTCTGTTGCCACCTCGTGTGCATCTTGATAATCAAGCCTCAGTACAGGTCCAAAGGAATAGTTTGGAACAGAGTATTTTCTATAAACGTTGATTCCAATTTTCAGTTTCTGTAAAGGTTTTGTGTATCCTTAGTGGTTAGTTTTCTGAAAATCTCTCTGTTCAACTTCGTTTTCTTCTTTACTTCCAGCCATGCTTTCATAAAGCCTTTGAAAGTGCCCATTTTATACCAGGCACTGTACTAGGAACTCTTGTTCCTGCACTCAATGACTTCCCTTTCTACTCTCTTAACTTCTGTCTCTTGAACTTCTTTTACATAAATCAACTTCGTGTATTGTAAAATAGGATGTGCTTTGATTTGACAAGTATGTTGAATTTTAACAGCTTTTTTATTATAAAAAAGGTATTCTTATAACACAGGTGCAAGAAAATTGATCTCAAAAAGAACAACAACAAATTTTCATACAGATATATCTACTGTTAATATTAGGACATTTTCTTTCCATATTCTTTGTGTATGTATTATATTTCTGTATGTATATATACTCAGGTACGTTGGGTGTGTGTACATCTGTGTGCCTAAATCTGCATTGCACATGAGCATATCTCTCTGTGTCAACAGTGTCTGTAATTTGTGGATATCTGTCTTCATATACAAATGACTATATATTCGTTCATTCTGGAAACACTTATTGTGTTTGATTAATTGCCAGGGACTTTGCTCAAGAGTGTTTGCCTATAGTGAATGAGACAGTCTCAATTACTGTCTTTATAAATACTACACTGTAATGGGGTAGACAGAAAGAGAAAAATATACATAAATAAAATAAACATAATTTTAATAAGAACTTAATTTGGTAGTGCAATATCTTTGGTGTCATTACGATTTATTGTGGTGAGGTTCAGTATATCAGTTTCTCCGAAGACAGAGCTGAGATATAAGCCTCAGTTATTCAGTAATGCTTGTTTTCAGGTATAAAACGGAGAAAATATAGAAGTAATGAATTAAAGACCCTGGGAGGCATTCCGTGACCAAAAAACCCTAGCTTCTATGTAGTGACCAATGCTCTCTCAATCTGGATTGCTGCCACGACACAAGAGAAAAAGCATGTTAGGAAAGGGGTCACTTTGTGCTAAACAATTAGAAATACTGATTATGCCCTTGAATTTCAAGAGCTAATAAAAGTCTTCTGGTGTTGGCACCAAAACAGACTAGATTATCATTTTAATTTTTAGTCATCTCTGGTTTCCCTAGTAAATTTTTTCACGAAAGAAATTTCTTGCTCTCTCCAGAGAGCTCAGTATTTAATGCATCAAACCCATACGCTAATATCATAGTCTTGCTCCTGTGTCCAGGCACATACAAAAACATTGATTTTTCTGACTATCTGTCTGTCTTTTCCCCCCTTGATCCTACCTCTAACATGAATAAATATATAAAAGAAAAAATGAGCATGGCTTTTTTTTTTTTGTTTTTGTAGCTTAAATTGCATAGAAGAATGAATTATGTTTTACAAAATCTCACGCCAAGAGGAAATGAATAGTAAGGTTGTAAAATACCATATTTCCCCATGTATAAGAAGCTTCCTGTATAAGACGCACCTTATATGGGGGGCTCAAAGTTTGAGTAAATGATTGCAAATGCGAATAAATGAGAAATGCAAGTAAAAAATTCTACAACCACTGTATATGACGCAACCAGTTTTCTAACACTACATTTTTCAAAAAAGATGAGTCTCATTCATGAGAAAGTATGATATACACCCACCAAATGTCTCTGTGAACATTTCTTTTTTTCTTTTTTTTTTCCAGAGACAGGGAGAGAGTCAGAGAGAGGAATAAATAGGGACAGACAGACAGAGAGTGTGTTTTTATTATGTGCCAGGTCACAAATCAATCATCAGTTTTTCCTTGTGAACCCTTATTTGTTCATTGACTCCGTTCTCATATACGCCTTGACCAGGGGGCTATATCTTATAGAGTGACCGCTTGCTCTAGACAGCGACCTTGGGCTCAAGATGGTGAGCTTTGCTCAAACCACATGATGCCATGCTCAAGATGGCTCCCTTGGGTTCTCAAACCTGAGTCCACCACATTTCATTCAATTGGTCTAACCACTGCACCGTCACCTGGTCACGCTGTGAATATTTTTTCTTTGCCTTTCTCTGGATTTTATTTAGTATCCTGGTTCTTAGAACGGGTGGAAAGTCTCTGTGTTTTAAGGTTTTCTTGCCCTAAAATAGATTCATCACTACATTTTTCCGTAGGTTTCCTTATGTAGTTTGTGTTGCCATTGATTTTAAGTTATTTTGCAACTTGAATTGTGATTTTGAGTGGAAAGAGTTTATAAAGGAGTTAATTTCCTTACCTTTAAAAAAGGTATTTTTAGTTAATTTGAATTACTGTTTACTGTATTAAGTGTGAGGTCAACAAGAAACATGCTTTATATCATTTCTAAGGTTAGAGGTAGTTGAATCTTGCTTGAGAGAAAATACAGGATTGTCTGTGGAAAATCTTTTTCAAGTGCACATCTTTGCTGCCACCTCTTGTTCACCTTGGGAATAACAGCTCAGAGCAGTTCACCTGAAAAAATACAGCAGCTGGGAGTTTTGCTTTATCTATCAATGTTGAAACCAAGACTATTTAGAAGATACTTTTATAACTTGTAAATATAAGAAATTTCCAGTTACTGTTTGCTACTCGTTTCAACATTAACTCTAGTGAAAGCAATAGACATAATTGATATTATTTCAATCCTCTGAAGTTGGCTGAAACTTGCTGCATAGCACATAAAATAATGTTCTCTGTTACATGTGCTTCTCTGCTGCACCTCGTGTGCATCTTGGGAATCACGCCTCAGAATAGATCCAAAGGAAAGAAATAGTAAACAGCATTGTCCACAAACGTTGATTCCAATTTGCTGGTTCTGTAAATATTTTGTGTATTCTTAGTGATTTGTTTTCTGGGAATCGATTGGTTCACATTGTTTTTCTTTTTTCCTTTCAGCCATGCTTTTGTAAAGCCTTTGAAAGTGCTCTTCATATACCAGGCACTGTGCTAAGAGCTCATGTCCCTGCACTCAGTCTCTTCCATTCTACTATTTTTACATCTGTCTTTTGAACTTCTTTTATTTAAATCTACTTAATGTATTGGAAATTATGATGTGCTTTGATTTGACATGCATATAGTATTTTAACAGGTTTATATTATACAAACAGTATTCTCATTGCAGAAATGCAAAGAAATGATAAGAAAAACAAAACAAAAAATTTTCATACATAGATATCAATTGTTAACTTTAGCCATTTTCTTTCCATATTCTTTGTGTACCAATTATATATCCCTATGTATATGTACTCAGGTACATTGGGTGTGTGTTCCCAATATGTGCATAGATGTGCATCGCACGTGAGCATACATCTGTGTTTCAATGGTGTCTGTCATTTGTGGATATTTGTTTATGTATGCAAATGAATATTTATTCACTCTTCCAGTAAAATGTTATTGAATTTTCATTATATGCCAGGCACTCTGCTCAACACTGGTTGCCAAATGTGAACGGGAGAGACTCATTTTCTCTATGGATATTACACTGTCATGGAATAGAAACAGGAAGGAAAAAATATACATAAAAAATTATAAGTTGTGACAAACACTGGATTTGGTAGTGCAATACCTTTGGTCCCAGTTGTGATTGATCGTGGCATGGTTAAGTATATCATTTTCTCGGAAGGCAGAGCTGAGACATAAGTCTTGGTTTTTCAGGAATGCGTGATCTCAGCTATAAAACTGAAAATATTTACAAGTGATGCAACAAATACCCTGGGAGTTGTTCTGTGACAAAAAGAACCTAAATTGTAAGTGCTGACCAGGTCAGATAAATTCTGAAAACCAAAGCTTAGAAGGTTTCTCAATTTGGACTGCTGCCATGGCACAAAAAAGAGTGCATGTTAGGAAAGGTGTGAATTCATGCTCAACAATCAGAAACACTGATTGTATATGCCCCTGAATGAAAACAGCCTAGAAAAGTCTTCTGATGTTGTCACCACAGCAGACTAGATTATTATTTTATTTTTTATTTGCCTCAAGTTTTCTGTAGTAATTTTGTCCTCCTAGAGAAAATGGCTTGCTTACACCAGAGAGCTCACTAATTAGAGCATCACACTCATACAGTAATGTCATAGGATTGGTCCCATTCAAGCACATACAGAAAGAGTTTGATGTTTCTGACTGTCTTTTTCCCCCACATTCTCTCTCCAACATTAAAAATTAAATAAAAGAAAAAATGACAATGGCTATTTTTTTTTGTTTTCACAGCTAAATTGCATAGAAGAGTGAATTTTGTTTTTCAAAGTCTCATCACAAGAGGAAATATGTAGTAAGTATATAAAGTACCATATTTCCCCATGCATAATATGCCTCCCTGTAGAAGACGCACCTTCATTTTTGGGCACAAAATTTGAGAAAATGATATCAAATGCGAAGAAACAGGAAATTCAAGTAAAATATACTACAACTACTCTATAAGATGCACCCAGGTTTCAATCCAATCATTTTTCAAGAAATGAGTCTTAAATGAGTGCAAATATGGTATACACCTGCAGAATATCTCTGTGAACCCTTTATTTCTTTGATTTCTTTTCTTTTTTTTTTTTTTTTGACAGAGACAGTGAGAGAGTCAGAGAGAGGAATAGTTAGGGACACACAGACAGGAAGGAAAAGAGTTTTTTTTTTATTATTATGTGCCACATCACAGATCAATCATCAGTTTTTTGTTGTGACACCTTAGTTGCTCATTGACTGCTCTCTCATTGTGCCTTGACCAGGAACTGCAGATGTCCGAGTAACCTCTTCCTCGAGCCAGTGAGCCCATTGGGCTAAAGCTGGTGAGCTTTGCTAAAACCAGATAAGCCCACATTCAACCTGGGGACCTTAGGATCTCAAACCTAGGTCCTCCGCATTCCAGTCAAATGCACTATCCACCCCGCCACCGACTCCTCTGGCCGTGAAAATTTTTATCTTTTACTTTCTCTGCATATTTTTAGTATCCTGTTTCATAGTATGGGTGGTAACGTTGTGTATTTTAAGGTTTTTTTCCACTAAAATGTATTCATGGCAACATTTTTCCATAGGTTTTCTTATGGAGTTTTTATTTCCATTAGGTTTAAAGTATTTTGTAACTTGAATTTTGATTTTGAGCAGGGGTTATTTAGGAGTGAATTTCTTAACTTAAAAAAAGAAGGTTTTTTTTAGTTAGTTTTTATTACTGATTTCTAGAGTAAGTGTAATGACCAGAAGAATCATGCTTTATATCATTTCAAAGGTTTGACGTAGTTGAAACTTGCTTGAAAAAAAATACAGGATTCTCTGTGAAAAATGTTTTCCAAGTGTGCATCTCTTCTGCCTCCTCGTGTTCACCTTGGGAGTAACAGCTCAGAGCAGTTCACCTGAAAAAACACAGCAGTTTGGAATTGTGCTTTATCTATCAATGTTGAAATCAAGACTATTTAGAAGATACTTTTATAACTTGTAAATATAAGGAATTTCCAGTTACTCTTTGCTACTTGTTTCAACGTTAACTCTTGTGAAAGAATTAGACATATTTGATATTATTTCAATCCTCTGTAATTGGCTGAAACTTGCTGCATAGCACATACAATAATGGTCTCTGTTACATGTGCTTCTCTGCTGCCATCTCATGTGCATCTAGGGAATCACGCCTCAGAAGAGATCCAAAGGAAAGAAATAGTAGAGAGGATTGTCTACAAATGTTGATTCTAATTTGCCGGTTCTGTAAATATTTTGTGTATACTTAGAGAGTGATTTGTGGGAATCTATCGGTTCACATTGTTTTTTTTTTTTCTTTCCTTCCAGCAATTCTTTCATAAAGCCTTTGAATATTCCCATCATATACCAGGCACTGTGCCAGGAACCTTATGAGTAGTTGGTGCACTCAATGTCTTCCCATTCTACTATTTTTACTTCTGCTTTTGGACTCCTTTATTGAAATCTTCTTAATGTATTGGAAAATAAGGTTTGCTTTGATTTGAAAAGTATGTTGAATGTAACTGCTTTTTATTATAAAAACAGTATTCTTATTGCAGAAGTGGAAGAAAAAATGAATAGAATACAAAGCAGCAAATTTTCATCCAGAGATAACTACTGTTAATATTATGACATTATCTTTCCATATTCTTAGTGTACCTATTATATTTCTATATCTATATGTACTAAGGTACTTTGGGTGTGCATAAATCTCTGTGTATAGATGTGCATTGCACATGAGCATATCTCTCTGGGTCTACAGTTTCTATCATTTGTGGATACCTGTGTATGCATGCAAATTACTATTTATTCTTTCATTCATTAAACACTGATTGTATTTCTATTATGTTCCAGGCACTGTGCTCTACACTGTTTGCCTATAGTGAAACAATCAGACTGTCTATATGAATAATACACTGTCATGCTGTAGACACAGGAAAAAAATGTACATAAATAAAATAATTATAAGTTGTGACAAGCACTGGATATAGTAGTGCAATATCTTGTTCCCAGTTTTCATAGATCGTGGCGATGTTCAGTATATCAGTTTCACGAAAGGCAGAGCTGAGACCTAAGTCTCTGTTTTTCTGCAATGTGTGTTCTCAGCTATAAGACTGAGAAAATTCTCAAGCGCTGAACAAAGACCCTGGGATGTGTTCTGTGAGCCAAAGAGCCTAGCTTCTAAGTGGTGACCCAGGCTCAGATAAATTCTGATGTCCAAAATTTAGGGGGTCTCTCAGTCTGGACTGCTGCAACAGCACAAGAAAAAAGTGCATGTTAGGAAAGGGGTCACATCATGGTAAACAATCAGAAATATTTTTTATGCCCGTAACAGTCAAGAGCAAAGGAAAATCTTCTGGTGCTCTCATCACAGCACACTAGATTTTTTTTTTAACTTTAATTACCTCAGTTTTTCTCTAGTAATTTTTCCCCCTAAATACAATGGCTTGGTATCACCAGAGAGCTCAGTAGATAGAGCATCACATACATACACTAATGTCATAGGTTTGGTCCTTGGTCTAGGCACATACAGAAACACATTGATGTTTCTGACTATCTGTGTGTCTGTTTTCCCCCACTTCCTCCCTCTAACATTAATAACTAAATAAAAGAAATATGACAATGGCTGTTTTTTGGTGTTTTTGCAGGTTAAATTACTTAGAGGAATATATTATTTTTTCAAAATCTCACCCCAAGAGGAAATAAATGGTAAGGTTGTAAAATACCATATCTTCCCATGTATAAGTAGCCTCCCTCTACAAGTATCAATTTAATTTTGGGGCACAAAATTTGAGAAAATGATAACAAATGCAAAGAAACAGGAAATGCAAGTAAAAACACAACAACCACTTTATACAATGCACCCAGGATTCAAACCCCACATTTTTAAAAATAATGAGTTTTATACATAGGAATATATGGATAGAAAATGTAAATATCTCGGTGAACATTTCTTTTTTTCCTTTTTTTCTTTTTTCCAGAGTCAAAGAGAGAGTGAGAGAGAGGGATAGATAGGGACAGACAGACAAGAATGGAGAAAATTTTTTATTATGTGCCAGGTCACAGATCAATCATCATTTTTCGTAAGGACACCTTAGTTGTTCATTGACTGCTCTCTCATATGTGCCTTGACCAGGGGGCTACAGCTGACCCAGTAACCCCTTGCTCGATACAGCGACATTGGGATCAAGCTGTTGAGCTTTGCTAAAATGAGATAAGCCCACGCTCAAGCTGCCGAATTTGGGATCTGAAATCTGGGTACTGCGCATTCCAGTCAAATGCTCTACCCACTGCGCCACTGACTTGTCTGTCTGTGAATATTTTGTTTCTTTTACATTCTCTGGATTTTATTTAGTATTCTGGTTCTTAGTATGTGTGGAAAAACTGTGTATTTTAAGGTTTTATTCCTCTAAAATATAATCATCACTACATTTTTAATAGATTTTCTTATGTAGTTTTTATTTTCCTTAACTTTAAGGTATTTTGCAGCTTGAATTGTGATTTTGTGGGGGGTTATTTAGGAGTGTATTTCATTACCTTAAAAAAGGGATTTCAGTTAATTTCTATTACTGTTTAGAATATTAAGTGTAATGACAACAAGAAACATGCTTCATATCATTTCTAAGGTTAGAGGTAGTTGAATCTTGCTTGAAAGAACACACAGGATTATTTGTGGAAAATGTTTTCCAAGAGCGCTTCCCTGCTGCCACCTCGTGTGCACCTTGGAAATAACAGCTCAGAGCATTTCAACTGGAAATACACAGCAGTTGGGTGTTGTGCTTTATCTATCAATGTTGAATCAAATGCTATCTAGAAGATACTTTCATGACTTGTAAATATAAGGGAGTTCTAGTTACTGTTTGCAACCTGTTTCAATGTTAACTGTAGCATAAGCAAGAGATACACTTCATATCATTTCAATCATCTGAAATTTGCTGGAACTTGCTCCATAGCACATAAAATATTGGTCTCTGGTACATGTGCTTCTCTGCTACCACTTCGTTTTCATCTTGGGAATCACACTTCAGTACAGGTCCAAAGGAAAATTTTGGTAGATAAGATTGTCTACAACCATTGATTCCAATTAGCCGCTTCTGTGAAGTGTTTCTGTATTTTTAGGGGTTTTTTTTCTGGGAATCTAACGTTTCATCTTGTTTTTATTTTTTCCTTCCAGCCATGCTTTCATAAAGCCTTTGAAAGTGCCCTTCATATACCAGGCACTGTGCTAAGAGCTCATGTCCCTGCACTCGGTCACTTCCATTCTACTATTTTTACATCTGTCTTTTGAACTTCTTTTATTTAAATCTACTTAATGTATTGTAAATTATGATGTGCTTTGATTTGACAAGTATATAGTATTTTAACAGCTTTTTATTATAAAAATGGTATTCTTATTGCAGAAATGCAAAGAAATGATAAGAAAAACGAAACAAAAAATTTTCATACATAGATATCAACTGTTAACTTTAGCCATTTTCTTTCCATATTCTTTGTGTACCAATTATATTTCCCTATGTATATGTACTCAGGTACATTGGGTGTGTATACCCAACATGTGCATAGATGTGCATCGCACGTGAGCATACATCTCTGTTTCAATGGTATCTGTCATTTGTGGATATTTGTGTACATATGCAAATGAATATTTATTCACTCTTCCAGTAAAATGTTATTGAATTTTCATTATATGCCAGGCACTCTGCTCGACACTGGTTGCCAAAAGTGAATGGGAGAGACTCATTTTCTCTCTTTATGGATATTATACTGTCATAGAGTAGAAACAGGAAGGAAAAAATATACATAAAAAATTTTAAGTTGTGACAAACACTGGATTTGGTAGTGCAATACCCTTGGTCCCAGTTGTGATTGATCGTGGCATGGTTAAGTATATCATTTTCTCGGAAGGCAGAGCTGAGACATAAGTCTTGGTTCTTCAGGAATGCGTGATCTCAGCTATAAAACTGAAAACATTTACTTACAATGATGCAACAAATACCCTGGGAGGTGTTCTGTGACCCAAAATACCTAAATTGTAAGTGCTGACCAGGCTCAGATAAATTCTGAAAACCAAAGCTTAGGAGGTTTCTCAGTCTGGAATGCTGCCACGGCACACGAAAAAGTGCATGTTAGGCAAGCTGTGAATTCGTGCTCAACAATCAGAAATACTGAATGTATATGCCCCTGACAGACAAGAGCCTAGAAAAGTATTCTGATGCTGTCACCACAGCAGACTAGATTATTCTTTTATTTTTTATTTGCCTCAGATTGTCTCTAGTAATTTTGTCCCCCTAGAGACAATGGCTTGCTTACACCAGAGAGCTCACTAGGTGGAGCATCACACTTATACAGTAATGTCATAGGATTGGTCTCGGTTCAAGGCACATACAGAAACAGATTGATGTTTCTGTCTGTCTGTCTTTTTCCCCCCACTTCCTCTCTCTAACATTAAAAATTAAATATAAGAAAAATGACATGACTGTATTTTTGTTGTTTTTGCAGCTTCAATTGCATAGAAGAATGAATTATGTTTTTCAAAATCGCAGCACCATAGAAAATAGGTAGTAATATTGTAAAGTACTATATCTCCCCATGCATAATATGCCTCTCTGTAGAAGACGCTCCTTCCTTTTTGGGATCAAAATTTGAGAAAATGATAACAAATGCGAAGAAACAGGAAATGCAAGTAAAGTATACTAAAACCACTGTATAAGACGCACCCAGTTTTCAAATTCCACACTTTTCAAAAATGATGAGTCTTAAACGAGGGCAAATATGGTATACACCCGCTGAATATCTCTGTGAACCCTTTATTTATTTATTTATTTTCATTTCTTTTTTTTTACAGAAACAGTGAGAGAGTCAGAGAGAGGGACAGATAGGGACACACAGACAGAAAGGTAAAGAGTTTTTTATTATTATTATTATGTGCCAGGTCACAGATCAATCATCAGTTTTTTGCTGTGACACCTTAGTTTCTCATTGACTGCTCTCTCATTGTACCTTGACCAGGGAACTACAGCTGACCGAGTGACCTCTTACTTGAGCCAGTGAGCCCATTTGGCTAAAGCTGGTGAGGTTTGCTTAAACCAGATAACACCACGCTCAAGCTTGCGACCTTGGGATTTCAAACCTAGGTCCTCCGCATTCCAGTCAAATGCTCTATCCACCGCGCCACCGCCTCCTCAGGCTGTGACAATTTTTATCTTTTACATTCTCTGGATTTTGTTAAGTATCCTGTTTTATAGTATGGGTGGTTACTCTGTGTATTTTAAGGTGTTTTTCCACTAAAATGTATTCATCACAACATTTTTCTTCAAGTTTTCTTACAGAGTTTTTATTTCCATTAAGTTTAAAGTATGTTGTAACTTGAATTTTGATTTTGAGCAGGGGTTATTTAGGAGTGAATTTCTTAACTTAAAAAAGGAAGGGTTTTTTAGTTAGTTTTTATTACTGATTTCTGAAGTAAGTGGAATGACAAGAAGAATCCTGCTTTATATCATTTGAATGGTTTGAGGTAGTTGAAACTTGCTTGAAAGAAAATAAAGGATTATTTCTGGGAAATGTTTTCCAAGTGCATTTCTCTGCTACCTCCTCGTGTTCTCCTTGGGAATAACAGCTCAGAGTCATTCACCTGAAAACAAAACAGAAGTTGGGAGTTGTGCTTTATCTATCAATGTTGAAACCAAGACTATTTAGAAGATACTTTTATAACTTGTAAATATAAGGAATTTCTAGTTACTGTTTGCTAATTGTTTCAAGGTTAACTGTAGTGAAAGCAATAGACATATTTGATATTATTTCAATCCTCTGAAGTTGCCTGAAACTTGCTGCATAGCACATACAATAATGGTCTCTGTTACATGTGCTTCTCTGCTGCCACCTAATGTGCATCTTGGGAATCACACCTCAGAACAGATCCAAAGGAAAGTAATAGTAGAGAGGATTGTCTACAAATGTTGATTCCAATTTGCCAGTTCGGTAAATATTTTGTGTATACTTAGTGTTTTGATTTCTGGGAATCTATCAGTTCACCTTCTTTTTCTTCTTTCCTTCTAGCAATGCTTTCATAAGGCCTTTGAGTGTTCCCATCATATACCAGGCACTGTGCTAGGAACTGTATGAGTAGTTGGTGCACTCAGTGTCTTCCCATTCTACTATTTTTACTTCTACTTTTGGACTCCTTTATTTAAATCTTTTTAATGTATTGTAAAATAATATGTGCTTTGATTTGAAAAGTATGTTGTATATAACTGCTTTTTTATTATAAAAACACTAATCTTATTGCTAAAGTGCAAGAAAAAATTAATAAAATACAAAACAGCAAATTTTCATCCAGAGATAACTAATGTTAATATTATGACAATATCTTTCCATATTCTTAGTGTACCTATTATATTTCTATATCTATATGTACTAATGTACCTTGGGTATGCATACATCTATGTGTATAGATTTGCATTGCATATGAGCATATCTCTCTAAGTCCACAGTTTCTATCATTTGTGGATACCTGTGTGTGCATGCAAATTACTATTTATTCTTTTATTCCTATTAAACACTGATTGTATTTCTATTATGTTCCACGCACTGTGCTTTACAATGTTTGCCTATAGTGAAAGAGATAGACTGTCTATATAAATAATACACTGTCATGGTGTAGACAGAGGAAGGAAAATGTACATAAATAAAATAATTATAAGTTATGACACACACTGGATATAGTAGTGCAATATCTTGTTCCCAATTTTCATTGATAGTGGCGATGTTCAGTATATCAGTTTCTCGAAAGGCAGAGCTGAGAACTAAGTGCCAGTTCTTAAGGAATGTGTGTTATCAGCTATGAAACTGAGAAAATTCTCAAGCGCTGAAACAAAGACCCTGGGAGGTGTTCTGTGAGCAAAGTTTCTAGCTTGTAAGTGGTTTCCCATGCTCAGATAAATTCTGATGTCCAGAGCTTAGGAGGTCTCTCAGTCTGTACTGCTACAACAGCACAAGAAAAAAGTGCATGTTAGAAAAGGGTCACATCATGTTAAACAATCAGAAATATTTTTTTATGCCCCTAACAGTCAAGAGCAGAGAAAAGTCTTCTGGTGTCACCACAGCAGACTATATTATTGTTTTATTTTTAATTACCTCAGTTTTTCTCTAGTAATTTTTCCCCCTAAATACAATGGCTTGCTATCACCAGAGAGCTCAGTAGATAGAGCATCACACACATACACTAATGTCATAAGTTTGGTCCTTGGTGTAGGCACATACAGAAACACATTGATGTTTGTGACTATCTGTGTGTCTGTTTATTCCCCTTTTACTCCCTCTAACATTAATAAATAAATAAAAGAAAAATGACAATGGCTTTTTTTTTGGTGTTTTTGGAGCTTAAATTGCTTAGGGGAATAAATTATTTTTTTCAAAATCTCACCCCAAGAGGAAATAAATGGTAAGGTTGTAAAATACCATATCTACCCATGCATAAGTAGCCTCCCTCTATAAGTAGCTACTTAATTTTGGGACACAAAATTTGAGAAAATGATAACAAATGAGAAGAAATCAGAAAGGCAAGTAAAAATACAGCAACCTCTGTATAAGATGCACCCAGGTTTCAAACCCCACATTTTTAAAAATGATGAGTTTTATACATAGAAATATATGGATAGAAACTACAAATGACTCCGTGAACATTTCTTTCTTTCTTTCTTTTTCTTTTTTCAAGAGTCATAGAGAGAGTGAGAGAGAGGGATAGATAGGGACAAACAGACAAGAATGGAGAAAATTTTTTATTATGTGCCAGGTCACAGATCAATCAAAATTTTTTCATAAGGCAGCTACTGCTGACAAAGTGACCCCTTGCTCGAGACAGCGATATTGGGATCAAGCTGTTGAGCTTTGCTAAATTGAGATGAGCCCACGTTCAAGCTGGTGAGTTTGGGATCTCAAATCTGGGTACTGCGCATTCCACTCAAATGCTCTACCCACTGCGCCACTGCCTTGTCAGTCTGTGAACATTTGTTTTCTTTTACATTCTCTGGAATTTATTTAGTATCCTCGTTCTTAGTATGGGTGGAAAGGCTGTGTATTTTAAGGTTTTATTCCTCTAAAATGTATTCATCACTACATTTTTTATAGATTTTCTTATGTTGTTTTACTTTTCATTAGTTTTAAGGTATTTTGCAGCTTGAATTGTGATTTTGTGTGGGGGGGTTATTTAAAAGTGTATTTCATTACCTAAAAAACAATTTTAGTTAATTTCTATTACTGTTTAGTATATTAAGTGTAATGACAACAAGGAACATGCTTTATATCATTTCTAAGGTTTGAGGTACTGGAAAATTGCTTGAAAGAACATACAGGATTATCTGTGCAAAATGGTTTCCGAGAATGCTTCCTTGCTGCCACCTCGTGTGCACCTTGGAAATAACAGCTCAGAGCAGTTCACCTGGAAAAACACAGCAGTTGGGTATTGTGCGTTATCTATCAATGTTGAATGGAAGGCTATCTAGAAGACACTTTCATAACTTTTAAATATAAGGGAGTTCTCGTTACTGTTTGCTACCTGTTTCAATGTTAACTGTAGCGTAAGCAAGAGATACACTTCATATCAATTCAATCATCTGAAGTTTGCTGGAACTTGCTCCATAGCACATAAAATATTGGTCTCTGTTACATGTGCTTCTCTGCTTCCACCTCGTTTGCATCTTGGGAATCACGCTTCAGTACAGGTCCAAAGGAAAGTTTTGATAGATAAGATTGTCTAAAGCCATTGATTCCAATTAGCCACTTCTGTGAAGTGTTTCTGAATCTTTAGTAGTTTTTTTTCTGGGAATCTAACGTTTCATCTTGTTTTTTATATTTTTCCTTCCAGCCATGCTTTCATAAAGCCTTTAAAAGTGCCCTTAGTTTACCAGGCACTGTGCAAAGAGCTCATGTCCCTGCACTCAGTCACTTCCCATTCTACTATTTTTACATCTGTCTTTTGAACTTCTTTTATTTATATCTACTTAATGTAATGTAAATTATGATGTGCTTTGATTTGACAAGTATATATTATTTTAACAGCTTTTTATTATAAAATGGTATTCTTATTGCAGAAATGCAAAAAAAATGATAAGAAGAAAAAAACAACAAATTTTCATACATAGATATGAACTGTTAAATTTAGCCATTTTCTTTCCATATTCTTTGTGTACCAATTATATTTCCCTATGTATATGTACTCAGGTACATTGGGTGCATGTACCAAATGTGTGCATAGTTGTGCAACGCACTTGACAATACCTCTGTGTTTCAATAATGTCTGTCATTTGTGGATATTTGTGTACGTATGCAAATGAATATTTATTCACTCTTCCAGTAAAATGTTATTGAATTTTCATTATATGCCAGGCACTGTGCTTGACACTGTTTGCCAATAGTGAATGGGAGACACACTTTCTGTCTTTCTGAATATTACACTGTCATGGAGTAGAAAAAGGAAGGAAAAAATATACATAAAAAATTATAAGTTGTGACAAACACTGGATTTGTTAGTGCAAAACCTTGGTCCCAATTGTGATTGATAGTAGCATAGTTAAGTATATCATTTTCTTGGAAGGCAGAGCTGAGACATAAGTCATGGTTTTTCAGGAATGCGTGATCTCAGCTATAAAAATGAGAAAATTTACAAGTGATGCAACAAATACCCTGTGAGGTGTTCTGTGACTTAAAATACTTAAATTGTAAGTGCTGACCAGGCTCTGATAAAGTATAAAAACGTAAGCTTAGGAGGTTTCTCAGTCTGGACTGCTGCCATGGCACAAGAAAATATGCATGTAAGGAAAGGTGTGAATTAGTGCTCAACAATCAGAGATATTGATTGTATATGCCTCTGACTGACAAGAGCCAAGTAAAGTCTTCTGATGTTGTCACCACAGCAGACTAGATTATTATTTTATTTTTTATTTGCCTCAGGTTTCCTCTAGTAATTTTGTCCGCCTAGAGACAATGGCTTGCTTACACCAGAGAGCTCACTAGTTAGAGCATCACACTCATACAGTAATGTCATAGGATTGGTCCCGTTTCAAGGCACATACAGAAACAGATTGATGTTTCTGACTGTCTGTCTTTTTCCCCCCACTTCCTCTCTCTAACATTAAAAATTAAATAAAAGAAAAATGACAATGGCTGTTTTTTTGTTGTTTTCGCAGCTTAAATTGCATTGAAGAATGAATTATGTTTTTCAAAATCTCAGCACAAGAGAAAATAGGTAGTATGTTTGTAAAGTACTATATTTCCCCATGGATAATATGCCTCCCTATAGACGAAGCTCCTTAATTTTAGGGCCCAAAATTTGAGAAAATGATAACAAATGCGAAGAAACAGGAAATGCAAGTAAAGTATACTACAACCACTGTATAAGATGCAGCCAGTTTTCAAACCCCACATTTTTCAAAAAGGATGAGTCTTAAATGAGGGCAAATATGGTATACACCCACTGAATATCTCTGTGAACCCTTTATTTCTTTCTTTATTTTCATTTCTTTTTTTTTTGACAGAGACAGTGAGAGAGTCAGAGTTAGGGATAGATAGGGACACATAGACAGTAAGGTAAAGAGGTTTTTTTTTTTTATTAAGTGCCAGGTCACAGATCAATCATCAGTGAACCCATTGGGCTAAAGCTGGTGAGCTTTGCTTAAACCAGATAAGCCCACTCTCAAGGTGGCAACCTTGGCATCTCAAACCTAGGTCCTCCGCATTCCAGTCAAATGCTCTATCCACCGCTCCACCGCCTCCTCAGGCTGTGAAAATTTTTATCTTTTACTTTCTCTGGCTTTTGTTTAGTATCCTGTTTCATAGTATGGGTGGTAACGTTGTGTATTTTAAGGTGTTTTTTTCACTAAAATGTATTCATCAGAACATTTCTCCACAGGTTATCTTATGGAGTTTTTATTTCCATTAAGTTTAAAGTATTTTGTAACTTGAATTTTGATTTTGAGCAGGGGTTATTTAGGAGTGAATTTCTAAACTTAAAAAAGGAAGGGTTTTTTGGTTAGTTTTTATTACTGATTTCTAGAGTAAGTGTAATGACAAGAAGAATCATGCTTTATATCATTTCAAAGGTTTGAGGTAGTTGAAACTTACTTGAAAGAAAATACAGGATTTTCTGTGAGAAATGTTTTCCAAGTGCGCTTCTCTGCTGCCTCCGTGTGTTCCCCTTGGGAATAAAAGCTCAGAGACGTTCATTTGAAAAAACACAGCAATTGGGAGTTGTGCTTTATCTATCAATGTTGAAACCAAGACTATTTAGAAGACACTTTTATAACTTGGAAATATAAGGAATTTCTTGTTACTCTTGGCGACTTGTTTCAACATTAACTCTAGTTAAAGAAATTGACATATTTGATATTATTTCAATCCTCTGAAGTTGGCTGAAACTTGCTGCATAGAACATACTATAATTGGCTCTATTACATGTGCTTCTCTGCTGTCACCTCGTTTGCATCTTGGGAATCAAGCCTCAGAACAGATACAAAGGAAAGGACTAGTAGAGAGATTTGTCAACAAATGTTGATTCCAATTTGCTGTTTCTGTAAATATTTTGTGTATTCTTAGTGATTTGATTTCTGGGAATCTATCAGTTCACCTTCTTTTTCTTCTTTTCTTCCAGCAATGCTTTCATAAAGCCTTTGAGTGTTCCCATCATGTACCAGGCACTGTGCTAGGAACTCTATGAGTAGTTGGTGCACTCAATGTCTTCCCATTCTACTATTTTTACTTCTGCTTTTGGACTCCTTTATTTAAATCTTCTTAATGTATTGTAAATTAAGATGTGCTTTGATTTGAGAAATATGTTGAATGTAACTGCTTTTTATTATAAAAACTCTATTCTTATTGCTGAAGTTCAAGAAAATTTAATAAAATACAAAACAGCAAATTTTCATCCAGAGATAACTAATGTTAATATTATGACATTATCTTTCCATATTATTAGTGTACCTATTAAATTTCTATATCTATTCATACTAAGGTACCTTGCGTGTGCATAAATCTGTGTGTATAGATGTGCATTGCATATGAGCATATCTCTCTTGGTCCACAGTTTCTATCATTTGTGGATACCTGTGTTTGCATGCAAATTACTATTTGTTCTTTCATTCATTAAACACTGATTGTATTTCTATTATGTTCCAGGCACTGTGCTCTACACTGTTTGCCTATAGTGAAAGAGACAGACTGTCTATATGAATAATACACTGTCATGCTGCAGACAGAGGAAGAAAAATGTACATAAATAAAATAATTATAAGTTGTGACACGCACTGGATATAGTAGTGCCATATCTTGTTCCCAGTTTTCATTGATCGTCTCGAAGTTCCTATATCAGTTTCTCAAAAGGCAGAGCTGAGACCTAAGTCTCAGTTCTTCAGCAATGTGTGTTCTCTGCCATAAAACTGAGAAAATTCTCAAGCACTTAAACGAAGACCCTGGGAGGTTTTCTGTGAGCAAAAGAACCTAGCTTGTAAGTGGTGAACCAAGCTCAGATAAATTCTGATGTCCAAAGCTTAAGAGGTCTCTCAGTCTGGACTGCTGCAACAGCACAAGAAAAAAAGTGCATGTTATGAAAGGCGTCACATTGTGGTAAACAATCATTAATATTTTTATGCCCCTAACAGTCAAGAGCAAAGAAAAGTCTTCTGGTGTTGTCACCACAGTAGACTAGATTATTGTTTTAATTTTAATTTCCTCAGTTTGTCCCTACTAATTTTTTTCCCTAAATACAATGGCTTGCTATGACTAGAGACCTCAGTAGATAGAGCATCACACACACACAATAATGTCATAGGTTTGGTCTTTGTTCTAGGCACATACACAAACACATTGATGTTTCTGACTATCTGCGTGTCTGTTTTCCCCGCTCTTCCTCCCTCTAAAATTAATAACTAAATAAAAGAAAAATGACACTGGCTTTTTTTTGGCGTTTTTGCAGCTTAAGTTGCTTAGAGAAATGAAATATTTTTTTTCAAAATCTCACCCCAAGAGAAAATAAGTGGTAAGTTTTTAAATTACCATATCTACCCATGTATAAGTAGCCTCCCTGTATAAGTAGCACATTAATTTTGGAAAACAAAATTTGAGAAAATGATAACAAATGTGAAGAAACGACTAATGCAAGTAAAAATACAACAACCACTGTATAAGATTCACCCAGGTTTCAAACTTCACATTTTTAAAAATGATGAGTTTTATACATAGAAAAATATGTATAGAAACTAGAAATGTCTCTGTGAACATTTCTTTCTTTCCTTTAATTTTTTATCCAGTGTCATAGAGAGAGTGTGAAAGAGAAACAGATAGCGATAGACAGACAAGAATGTAGAAAATTTTTTATTATGTGCCAGGTCTCAGATCAATCATCATTTTTTGTAAGGACACCTTAGTTGTTCATTGACTGCTCTCTCCATTGTGCCTTGAACAGGGGACTACAGCTGACCGAGTGACCCCTTGCTCGAGACAGCGACATTGGAATCTATTTTAAGAGATTTGCTAAAAGGACATGAGCCCACGCTCAAGCTGGCAAATTTGGGATCTCAAATCTGGGTACTGCACATTCCAGTCAAATGCTCTACCTACTGCGCCAGTGCCTTGTCAGTCTGTGAATATTTTGTTTCTTTTACATTCTCTGGATATTATTTAGTATCCTGGTTTTTAGTATGGGTGGAAAGGCTGTGTATTTTAAGGTTTTATTCCTCTAAAATATATTCATCACTACATTTTTTATAGATTTTCTTCTGTAGTTTTTCTTTTCATTAATTTTAGGGTATTTTGCAGCTTGAATTGTGATTGTGAGGGGGGTTATTTAGGAGTGTATTTCATTACCTTAAAAAAGAAGATTTTAGTTAATTTCTATTACTGTTTAGTATATTAAGTGTAATGACGAACAAGAAACATGCATTATATAATTTCTAAAGTTAGAGGTAGTTGAAACTTGCTTGAAAGAACATACAGGATTATCTGTGGAGAATGTTTTCCAAGAGCGCTTCCCTACTGCCACCTCATGTGCACCTTGGAAATAACAGCTCAGAGAAGTTCACCTGGGAAAACACAGCATTTGTGTGTTGTTTGTTATCTATCAATGTTGAATCGAAGGCTATCTAGAGGATACTTTCATAACTTGTAAATATAAGGGAGTTCTTGTTACTGTGTGCTACCTGTTTCAATGTTAACTGTAGCGTAAGCAAGAGATACACTTCATATCATTTCAATCATCTGAAGGTTTCTGGAACTTGCTCCATAGCACATAAAATATTAGTCTCTGTTACATGTGCTTCTCTGCTACCACCTCGTTTGCATCTTGGGAATGTCGCTTCAGTACAGGTCCAAAGGAAAGTTTTGGTAGATAAGATTGTCTACAACCATTGATTCCAATTAGTCGCTTCTGTGAAGTGTTTCTGTATCTTTAGTGGTTTTTTTTCTGGGAATCTATCATTTAATCTTATTTTTCTTTTTTGCTTCCAGCCATTCTTTCATAAAGCCTTTGAAAGTGCCCTTCATATACCAGGCACTGTGCTAAGAGCTCATGTCCCTGCACTCAGTCACTTCCCATTCTACTATTTTTACATCTGTCTTTTGAACTTCTTTTATTTAAATCTACTTAATGTATTGTAAATTATGATGTGCTTTGATTTGACAAGTATATAGTATTTTAACAGCTTTTTATTATAAAAAGGTATTCTTATTGCAGAAATGCAAAAAAACTGATAAGAAAAACAAAACAACAAATTTTCATACATAGATATCAACTGTTAACTTTAGCCATTTTCTTTCCATATTCTTTGTGTACCAATTATATTTCCCTATGTATATGTACTCAGGTACATTGGGTGCGTGTACCCAATGTGTGCATAGATGTGCATTGCATGTGAGCATACCTCTTTGTTTCAATAGTGTCTGTCATTTGTGGATATTTGTGTATGTATGCAAATGAATATTTATTCACTCTTCCAGTAAAAACTTATTGAATTTTAATTATATGCCAGGCACTGTGCTCGACACTGTTTGCAATAGTGAATGGGAGAGACTCACTTTCTGTCTTTATGGATATTACACTGTCATGGAGTAGAAAAAGGAAGGAAATAATAAACATAAAAAAATTATAAGTTGTGACAAACACTGGATTTGGTAGTGCAATAACTTTGGTCCCAGTTGTGATTGATCATGGCATGGTTATGTATATCATTTTCTCGGAATGCAGAGCTGAGACATAATTCTCGGTTCTTCAGGCATGCGTGATCTCAGCTATACAACTGAGAAAATTTACAAGTGATGCAACAAATACCCTGGGAGGTGTTCTGTGACCAAAAGAACCTAAATTGTAAGTGCTGACAAGGCTCCGATAAATTCTGAAAACCAAAGCTTAGGAGGTTTCTCAGTCTGGACTGCTGCCACGGCATAAGAAAAAGTGCATGTTAGGAAAGGTGTGAATTCATGCTCAACAATCAGCAATACAGATTGTATATGCCCCTGACTGACAAGAGCCTAGAAAAGTCTTCTGATGTTGTCACCACAGCAGACTAAATTATTATTTTATTTTTTATTTGCCTCAGGTTGTCTCTAGTAATTTTGTCCCCCTAAAGACAATGGTTTCCTTACACCAGATAGCTTACTAGTTAGAGCATCACACTCATACAGTAATGTCATAAGATAGGTCCCGGTTCAAGACACACACAGAAACAGATTGATGTTTCTGATTATCTATCTGTATTTTCCCCCCACTTCCTCTCTCTAACATTAAAAATTAAATAAAAGAAAAAATGACAATGGCTATTTTTTATGTTGTTTTCGCACCTTAAATTGCATAGAAGAATGAATTATGTTTTTCAAAATCTCACCACAAGAGAAAATAGGTCATAAGTTTGTAAAGTACCATATTTCCACATGCATAATATGCCTTCCTGTAGAAGTCACTCCTTGATTTTTGGGCAAAAATTTGAGAAAATGATAACAAATGCGAAGAAACAGGAAATGCAAGTAAAATATACTACAACCACTGTATAAGACTCACCCAGTTTTCAAACACCACATTTTTCAAAAAAGATGAGTCTTAAACGAAGGCAAATATGGTATACACCCGCTGAATATCTCTGTGAACACTTTATTACTTCCTTTCTTTTCTTTTCTTTTTTTTTTTTTACACAGACAGTGAGCTTGTCAGAGATAGAAATAGATAGGAACACACAGACAGGAAGGTAAAGAGTTTATTTTTTATTAAGTGCCAGGTCACAGATCAATCATCAGATTTTTGTTGTGACACCTTAGTTGCTCATTGACTGCTCTCTCATTGTG
Source organism: Saccopteryx leptura (assembly GCF_036850995.1). Taxonomy (NCBI): domain Eukaryota; kingdom Metazoa; phylum Chordata; class Mammalia; order Chiroptera; family Emballonuridae; genus Saccopteryx; species Saccopteryx leptura. Next base: position 402,287 of record NW_027095719.1, read on the forward strand.
CCTTGACCAGGGAACTACAGCTGACTGAGTAACCTCTTGCTCGAGCCAGTGAGCCCATTGGGCTAAAGTTGGTGAGCTTTGCTTAAACCAGATAAGACCACGCTCAAGCTGGCAACCTTTGGATCTCAAACCTGGGTCCTCCGCATTCAAGTCAAATGCTCTATCCACCTATGCCACTGCCTCCTCAGGCTATTAAAACTTTTATCTTTTACTTTCTCTGGATTTTGTTTAGTATCCTCTTTCATAGTATGGGTGGTAACGTTGTGAATTTTAAGGTTTTTTTTTCCATTAAAATGTATTCATCACAACATTTTTCCACAGGTTTTCTCCTGCAGTTTTTATTTCCGTTAGGTTTAAAGTATTTTGTAACTTGAATTTTAATTTTGAGCAGGGGTTATTTAGGAGTGAATTTCTTAACTTAAAAAAGGAAAGGTTTTTTAGTTAGTTTTTATTACTGATTTCTAGAGTAAGTGTAATGACAAGAACAAACATGCTTTATATCATTTCAAAGGTTTGAGGTAGTTGAAACTTGCTTGAAAGAAAATAAAGGATTATCTGTGGGAAATGTTTTCCAAGAGCTTTCTCTGCTGCCACCTTGTGTTCACCTTGGGAATAACAGCTCAGAGCAGTTCACCTGAAAAAACACAGCAGTTGGGATTTGTGCTTTATCTGTCAATGTCAAAACCAAGATTATTTAGAAGAACATTTTATACCTTGTATATACATGGAATTTCCAGTTACTGTTTGCTGCTTGTATCAACGTTAAATCTACAGAAAGCAATAGACAAGTTTGATATTATTTCAATCCTCAGAAGTTGGCTGAAACTTGCTGCATAGCACGTAAAATAATGGTTTCTATAACATGTGCTTCTCTGCTGCAACCTCGTGTGCATCTTGGGAATCACGCCTCAGAACAGATACAAAGGAAAGAAATAGTAGAGAGGATTGTCCACAAACGTTGGTTCCAATTTGCCAGTTTTGTAAATATTTTGTGTATTCTTAGTGATTTGATTTCTGGGAATCTATCGGTTCACATTGTTTTTCTTCTTTCCTTCCAGCAATGCTTTCATAAAGCCTTTGAATGTTCCCATCATATACCAGGCACTGTGCTAGGAACTGTATGAGTAGTTGGTACACTCAATGTTTTCCCATTCTACTATTTTTACTTCTGCTTTTGGACTCCTTTATTTAAATCTTCTTAATGTATTGTAAAATAAGATGTGCTTTGATTTGAAAAGTATGTTGAATGTAACTGCCTTTTTATTATAAAAACTGTATTCTTATTGCAGAAGTACAAGAAAAAATGAATAGAATGCAAAACAACAAATTTTCATTCAGAAATAACTACTGTTAATATTATGACATTATCTTTCCATATTCTAAGTGTACCTATTATACTTGTATATCTATATATACAAAGGTACATGGAGTGTGTATACATCTGTGTGTATAGATCTGCATTGCATATGAGGCTGTATCTCTGGGTCCACAGTTTCTATCATTTGTGGATACCTGTGTATGCATGCAAATTACTATTTATTCTTTCATTCATTAAACACTTATTGTATTTCTATTAAGTTCCAGTCACTGTGCTCTACACGGGTTGACTATAGTGAAAGAGACAGACTGTCTATATAAAAAATACATTGTCATGCTTTAGACAGAGGAAGGAAAATGTACATAAATAAAATAATTATAAGTTGTGACAAGCAATAAATATAGTAGTGAAATGTATTGTTCCCAGTTTTCGTAGATCTTGGCTATTTTCAATATATCATTTTCTCGAAAGGCAGAGCTGAAACCTAAGTCTCAATTCTTCAGCAATGCATGTTCTCAGCTGTAAAACTGAGAAAATTCTCAAGCGCTGAAACAAAGATGCTGGGAGGTGTTCTGTGAGCAAAAGAACCTTACTTGTAAGTGGTGAACCAAGCTCAGATAAATTCTGATGTCCAAAGCTTAAGAGGTCTCTAAGTCTGGACTGCTGCAACAGCACAAGAAAAAAGTGCATGTTAGGAAAGGGGTCACATCATGGTAAACAATCAGAAATATTTTTTATGCCCCTAACATTCAAGAGCAAAGAAAAGTCTTCTGGTGTTGTCACCACAGTAGACTAGATTATTGTTTTATTTTTAATTACCTCAGTTTTTCTCTAGTAATTTTTTTCCCTAAATACAATGGCTTGCTATGATCTGAGACCTTGGTAGATAGAGCATCACACACATACACTAATGTCATAGGTTTGGTCTTTGGTCTAGGCACATACAGAAACACATTGATGTTTCTGTCTATCTGTGTGTCTGTTTTCCCCCCTCTTCCTCCCTCTAACATTAATAACTAAATAAAAGAAAAATGACAATGGCTTTTTTGGTGCTTTTTCAGCTTAAATTGCTTAGAGGAATGAATTATTTTTTTCAAATCTCACCCCAAGAGAAAATAAGTGGTAAGTTTGTAAAGTACAATATCTCCCCATGTATAAGTAGCCTCCCTGTATAAGTAGCACATTAATTTTGGAAAACAAAATTTGAGAAAATGATAACAAATGTGAAGAAATGACAAGTGCAAGTAAAAATGCAACAACCACTGTATGAGATGCACCCAGGTTTCAAACAGCACATTTTTAAAAATGTTGAGTTTTATGCATAGGAAAATATTGATAGAAACTGCAAATGTCTCTGTGAACATATCTTTCTTTCCTTTTTTTCTTTTATCCAGAATCATAGAGAGAGTGAGAGAGAGGAATAGATAGGGATAGACAGACAAGAATGTAGAAAATTTTTAATATGTGCCAGGTATCAGAACAATCATCATTTTTCGTAAGGACACCTAAGTTGTTCATTGACTGCTCTCTCATATGTGCCTTGACCAGGGGACTACAGCTGACCGAGTGACCCCTTGCTCGAGACAGCGACATTGGAATCAAGCTTTGCTAAAACGAGATGAGCCCACGCTCAAGCTGGCAAATTTGGGATCTCAAATCTGGGTACTGCTCATTCCAGTCAAATGCTCTACTTACTGCACCAGTGCCTTGTCAATCTGTGAATATTTTGTTTCTTTTACATTCTCTGGATTTTATTTAGTATCCTGGTTCTTAGTATGGGTGGAAAGGCTGTGTATTTTAAGGTTTTATTCCTCTAAAATATATTCATCACTACATTTTTTATAGATTTTCTTCTGTAGTTTTTTTCATTAATTTTAAGGTATTTTGAAGCTTGAATTGTGATTGTGAGGGGGGTTATTTAGTAGTGTATTTCATTACCTTAAAAAAGAAGATTTTAGTTAATTTCAATTACTGTTTAGTATATTAAGTGTAATGACAATCAAGAAACATGTTTTTTATAATTTCTAATGTTAGAGGTAGTTGAAACTTGCTTGAAAGAACATACAGGATTATCTGTGGAAAATGTTTTCCAAGAGCACTTCCCTGCTGCCATCTCATGTGCACCTTGGAAATAACAGCTCAGAGAAGTTCACCTCGAAAAACACAGCATTTGTGTGTTGTCTGTTATCTATCAATGTTGAATCGAGGCTATCTAGAAGATACTTTCATAACTTGTAAATATAAGGGAGTTCTAGTTACTGTGTGCTACCTGTTTCAATGTTAACTGTAGTGTAAGCAAGAGATACACTTCATATCATTTCAATCATCTGAAGTTTGCTGGAACTTGCTCCATAGCACATAAAATATTAGTCTCTGTTACATGTGCTTCTCTGCTACCACCTCGTTTGCATCTTGGGAATCTCGCTTCAGTACAGGTCCAAAGGAAAGTTTTGTTAGATAAGATTGTCTACAACCATTGATTCCAATTAGTTGCTTCTGTTAAATGTTTCCATATTCTTAGTGGTATTTTTTGGGGGGAATCTATCACTTAATCTTGTTTTACTTTTTTGCTTCCAGCCATTCTTTCATAAAGCCTTTGAAAGTGCCCTTCATATATCAGGCACTGTCCTAAGAGCTCATGTCCCTGCACTCAGTGACTTCCCATTCTACTATTTTTACATCTGTCTTTTGAACTTTTTTTATTTAAATCTACTTAATGTATTGTAAAATACGATGTCCTTTGATTTGACAAGTATATAGTATTTTAACATCTTTTTATTATAAAAACCATATACTTATTGCAGAAATGCAAAAAACTGATAAGAAAAACAAAACAACAAATTTTCATACATAGATATCAACTGTTAACTTTAGCCATTTTCTTTCCGTATTCTTCGTGTACCAATTATATTTTCCTATGTATATGTACTCAGGCTCATTGGGTGTGTGTACCCAATGTGTGCATAGATATGCATTGCACGTGAGCACACCACTCTGTTTCAATTGTGTCTGTCATTTTTGGATATTTGTGTACGTATGCAAATGCATATATATTCACTCTTCCAGTAAAAACTTATTGAATTTTAATTATATGCCAGGTACTGTGTTCAACAGTGGTTGCCATAGTGAATGGGAGAGACCTAATTTCTTTCTTTATAGATATTACACTGTCATGGAGTAGAAAAAGGAAGGAAAAATTATACATAAAAAAATTATAAGTTGTGACAAACACTGGATTTGTTAGTGCAATAACTTTGGTTCCAGTTGTGATTGATCGTGGCATGGTTAAGTATATCATTTTCTCGGAAGACAGAGCTGAGACATAAGTCTCAGTTCTTCAGGAATGCGTGATCTCAGCTATAAAACTGAGAAAATTTACAAGTGATGCAACAAATACCCTGGGAGGTGTTCTGTGAGCAAAAGAACCTAAATTGTAAGTGCTGACCAGGCTCAGATAAATTCTGAAAACCAAAGCTTAGGAGGTTTCTCAGTCTGGACTGCTGCCACGGCACAAGAAAAAGTGCATGTTAGGAAAGGTGTGAATTTGTGCTCAACAATCAGCAATACTGATTGTATATGCCCCTGACTGACAAGAGCCTAGAAAAGTCTTCTGATGCTGTCACCACAGCAGACTAGATTATTATTTTATTTTTTATTTGCCTCAGGTTGTCTCTAGTAATATTGTCCCCCGAGAGACAATGGCTTGCTTACACCAGAGAGCTCACTAGTTAGAGCATCACACTCATACAGTGATGTCATAGCATAGGTCCCGTTTCAAGACACACACAGAAACAGATTGATGTTTCTGATTATCTATCTGTCTTCCCCCCCCCCCACTTCCTCTCTCTAACATTAAAAATTAAATAAAAGAAAAAATGACAATGGCTATTTTTTGTTGTTTTTGGAGCTTAAATTGCATAGAAGAATGATTTATGTTTTTCAAAATCTCACCACAAGAGAAAATAGGTAGTAAGTTTGTAAAGTACCTTTTTTCCCCATGCATAATATGCCTCCCTGTAGAAGTTGCTCCTTGATTTTTGGGCAAAAATTTGAGAAAATGATAACAAATGTGAAGAAACAGGAAATGCAAGTAAAATATTCTACAACCACTGTATAAGACGCACCCAGTTTTCAAACCCCACATTTTTCAAAAAAGTTGAGTCTTAAACAAAGGGAAATATGGTATACACCCGCCGAATATCTCTGTGAACCCTTTATTACTTCCTTTCTTTTTTTTTCTTTTTTTTTTTTTTTTACAGAGACTGTGAGAGAGTCAGAGATAGGGATAAATAAGGACACACAGAATGGTAGGTAAAGACTTTTTTTTTATTATGTGCCAGGTCACATATCAATCATCAGATTTTTGTTGTGACACCTTAGTTTCTCATTGACTGCTTTCTCATTGTGCTTTGACCAGGGAACTACAGCTGACCGAGTAACCTCTTGCTCGAGCCAGTGAGCCAATTGGGCTAAAGCTGGTGAGCTTTGCTTAAACCAGATAAGACCACGCTCAAGCTGGCTACCTTGGGATCTCAAACCTGGGTCCTCTGCATTCCAGTCAAATGACCTATACACCTGCGCCACCGCCTCCTCAGGCTATTAATACTTTTATCTTTTACTTTCTCTGGATTGTGTTTAGTATCCTGTTTCATAGTATGTGTGGTAACATTGTGTATTTTAAGGTTTTTTTCCACTAAAATGTATTCATCTCAACATTTTTACATAGGTTTTCTCCTGGAGTTCTTATTTCCATTAGGTTTAAAGTATTTTGTAACTTGAATTTTAATTTTGAGCAGTGGTTATTTAGGAGTGAATTTCTTAACTTAAAAAAGGAAAGGTTTTTTAGTTAGTTATTGTTACTGATTTCTATAGTAAGTGTAATGACAAGAACAAACATGCTTTATATCATTTCAAAGGTTTGAGGTAGTTGAAACTTGCTTGAAAGAAAATACAGGATTGTCTGTGAGAAATGTTTTCCAAGTGCGCTTCTCTGCTGCCACCTCGTGTTCATCTTGGAAAAAACAGCTCAGAGCAGTTCACCTGAAAAAACACAGCAGTTGGGAGTTGTGTTTTGTCTATCAATGTTCAAACCAAGACTCTTTAGAAGATACTTTTATAAATTGTAAATATAAGGCATTTCCAGTTACTGTTTGCTACTTGTTTCAACGTTAACTTTTGCCAAAGCAATAGACATTTTTGATATTATTTCAATCCTCTGAAGTTGGCTGAAACTTGCTGCATACCTCATAAAAAATGGTCTCTGTTATACGTGTTTCTCCGCTGCCACCTCGTGTACATCTTGGGAATCATGCCTCAGAACAGATCCAAGGGAAAGAAATAGTAGAGAGAATTGTCTAGAATTTGTCTACAATTGTCTACAAGGGAAAGAAATAGTAGAGAGAATTGTCTAAAAATTGATTCCAATTTGCCGGTTCTGTAAATATTTTGTGTTTTCTTAGTGATTTGATTTCTGGGAATCTATTGGTTCACCTTTTTTTCTTCTTTTCTTCCAGCAATGCTTTCATAAAGCCTTTGAATGTTCCCATCATATACCAGGCACTGAGTTATGAACTGTATGCGTAGTTGGTGCACTCAATGTCTTCCCATTCTACAATTTTTACTTCTGCTTTTGGACTCCTTTATTTAAATCTTCTTAATGTATTGTAAAATAAGATGTGCTTTGATTTGAAAAGTATGTTGAATGTAACTTCTTTTTTATTATAAAAACTGTATTTTTATTGCAGAAGTGCAAGAAAAAATGAATAGAAGACAAAACAACAAATTTTCATTCAGAGATATCTACTCTTAATTTTATGACTTTATCTTTCCTTATTCTTAGTGTACCTTTTATATTTCTATATCTATATGTACTAAGGTACATTGGGTGTGCATACATCTGTGTGTATAGATGTGCATTGCATATGAGCCTATCTTTTGGGTCCAGAGTTTCTATCATTTGTGGATACCTGTGTATGCATGCAAATTACTATTTTTTCTCATTTATTAAACACATATTTATTTATATTATGTTCCATGCACTGGTCCCTACTCTGTTTGCCTATCATTAAAGAGACAGACTGTCTTTATGAATAATACACTGTCATAGTGTAGACAGAGGAAGAAAAATATACATAAATAAAATAATTATAAGTTGTGACAAGCACTGGATATAGTAGTGCAATGTCTTGTTCCCACTTTTCATCGATCGTGGTGATATTCAGTATATCAGTTTCTCGAAAGGCAGAGCTGAGACCTAAATCTCAGTTCTTCAGCAATGCATGTTCTCAGCTATAAAACTGTGAAAATTCTCAAGCGCTGAAACAAAGACCCTGTGATGTGTTCTGTGAGCAAAAGAATCTAGCTTGTAAGTGGTGACCCAGGCTCAGATAAATCCTGATTTCCAAATCTTAGGAGGTCTCTCAGTCTGGACGGCTGCAACAGCACAAGAAAAATGTGCAAGTTAGGAAAGGGGTCACATCGTGGTAAACAATCAGTAATATTTTTATGCCCCTAACAATCAAGAGCAAAGAAAAGACTTCTAGTGTTGTCACCACAGCAGACTAGATTATTGTTTTATTTTTAATTACCTCAGTTTTTTCCTAGTAATTTTTCCTCTAAATACAATGGCTTGCTATGACCAGAGAGCTCAGTAGATAGAGCATCACACACATACACTAATGTCATAGGTTTGGTCTTTGGTCTAGGCACATTCAGAAACACATTGATGTTTCTGACTATCTGTTTGTCTGTTTTCCCTCCTCTTCCTGCCTCTAACATTAATAACTAAATAAAAGAAAAATGACAATGGATTTTTTTGGTGTTTTTTCAGCTTAAATTGCTAGAAGGAATAAATTATTTTTTTCAAAATCTCACCCCAAGTAAAAATAAGTGGTAAGTTTGTAAAGTACCATATCTCTCCATGTATACGTAGCCTCCCTCTATAAGTAGCACATTAATTTTGGGGCACAAAATGTGATAAAATGATAACAAATGCAAAGAAACAACAAATGCAAGTAAAAACACAACAACCACTGTATGAGATGCACCCAGGTTTCAAACCCCACATTTTTAAAAATGATGAGTTTTATACATAGGAAAATATGGATAGAAACTAAAAATATCTTTGTGAACATACCTTTCTTTCCTTTTCTTTTTTTCTCCAAATCATAGAGAGAGTGAGAGAGAAGGTTAGATATTGACAGTAAGACAAAAATGGAGAAAAATTTTTATTATGTGTCTGACCTCAGATCAATCATCATTTTTTTGTAAGGACACCTTAGTTGTTCATTGACTGCTCTCTCATATGTGCCTTGACCAGGGTACTACAGCTGACCAAGTGACCTTTTTCTCGAGACAGCGACATTGGAATCTATTTGTTGAGATTTGCTAAAACGAGATGAGCCCATGCTCAAGCTTGCAAATTAGGAATATCAAATATGGGTACTGAGCATTCCAGTCAAATGCTCTACACACTGCGCCACTGCCTTGTCAGTCTGTGAACATTTAGTTTCTTTTACATTCTCTGGATATTATTTAGTATCCAGGTTCTTAGTATGGGTGGAAATGCTGTGCATTTTAAGGTTTTATTCCTCGGAAATGTATTCATCACTACATTTTTTTAAATATTCTCTTCTGTAGTTCTTCTTTTCATTAATTTTAAAGTATATTGCAACTTGAATTGTGATTTTGAGGGGTGGTTACTTAGGAATTTATTTCATTACCTTAAAAATGGGGATTATAGTTAAATTCTATTACTGTTTACTATAATAATTGTAATGAGGACAAGAAACATGCTTTATATAATTTCTAAAGTTAGAGGTAGTTGAAACTTGCTTGAAAGATCATACAGGATTATCTGCGGAAAATGTTTTCCAAGAGCGTTTCCCTGCTGCCACCTCGTGTGCACCTTGGAAATAACAGCTCAGAGAAGTTCACCTGGACAAACACAGCAGTTGGGTGTTATCCGTTATCTATCAATGTTGAATGGAAGTCTATCTAGAAGATACTTTTATAACTTGTAAATATAAGGGAGTTCCAGTTACTGTGTGCTACCTGTTTCAATGTTAACTGTAGCGTAAGCAAGAGATACACTTCATATCATTTCAATTATCTGAAGTTTGCTGGAACTTGCTCCATAGCACATAAAATATTGGTGTCTGTTACATGTGCTTCTCTGCTACCACCTCGTTTGCATCTTGAGAATCACGCTTCAGTACAGGTCCAAAAAAAAAGTTTTGTTAGATAAGATTTCTACAACCATTGATTCCAATTGTTGGCTTCTGTGAACTGTTTCTTTATCTTTAGTGTTTTGTTTTTTTTCTGGGAATCTATTGTTTCATCTTGTTTTTCTTTTTTCCTTCCATCCATGCTTTCATAAAGCCTTTAAAAGTGCCCTTCATATAACAGGCACTGTGCTAAGAGCTCATGTCCCTGCACTCAGTCTCTTCCCATTCTACTATTTTTACATCTGTCTTTTGAACTTCTTTTATTTAAATCTACTTAATGTATTGTAAAATATGATGTGCTTTAATTTGACAAGTATATAGTATTTTAACAGATTTTTATTATGAAATGGTATACTTATTGCAGAAATTCAAAAAAAGATGAGAAAAACAAAACAACAAATTTTCATACATGGATATCAACTGTTAACTTTAGCCATTTTCTTTCCATATTCTTTGTGTACCAATTATATTTCCCTATGTATATGTACTCAGGTACATTGGGTACCCAATGTGTGCATAGATGTGCATTGCACGTGAGCATACCTCTCTGTTTCAATAGTGTCTGTCATTTGTGGATATTTCTGTATGTATGCAAATGAATATTTATTCACTCTTCCAGTAAAAACTTATTGAATTTTCATAATATGGCAGGCACTGTGCATAACGCTGGTTGCCATAGTGATTGGGAGATCTCACTTTCTGTCTTTATGAATATTACACTGTCTTGGAGTAGAAAGAGGAAGAAAAAATATACATAAAAATACACAAAAAAGTTATAAGTGTGACAAACAGTGGATTTGTTAGTTCAATACCTTTGGTCCCATTTGTGGCATGGTTAAGTATATCATTTCTCAGAAGGCAGAGCTGAGACATAAGTCTTGGTTCTTCAGCAGTGCGTGATCTCAGCTATAAAACTGAGAAAATTTACAAGTGATGCAACAAATACCCTGGGAGGTGTTCTGTGACCAAAAGAACCTAAATTGTAAGTGCTGACCAGGCTCAGATACATTTTGAACACCAAAGCTTAGGAGGATTCGGACTCTGGACTGCTGCCATGGCAGAAGAAAAAGTGCATGTTAAGAAAGGTGTGAATTTGTGCTCAACAATCAGAAATACTGATTGTATATGCCCCTGACTGACAACAGCCTAGAAAAGTCTTCTGATGTTGTCACCACAGCAGACTAGATTATTATTTTATTTTTTATTTGCCTTAGGTTGTTTCTAGTAATTTTGTCCCCCTAGAGACAATGGCTTGCTTACACCAGAGGGCTCACTAGTTAAAGCATCACACTCATAGAATAATGTCATAGGATTGGTCCCGGTTCAAGGCACATACAGAAACAGATTAATGTTTCTGACTATCTGTCTGTCTTTTCCCCCCCACTTCCTCTCTCTAACATTAAAAATTAATTAAAAGAAAAAATGACAATGTTTTTTTTTTGCTGTTTTAGCAGCTTAAATTGCATAGAAAAATGAATTATGTTTTTCAAAATCTCACCACAAGAGAAAATAGGTAGTAAGGTTGTTAAGTACCATATTTCCCCATGCATAATATGCCTCCCTGTAGAAAACACACCTTCATTTTTGGGCACAAAATTTGAGAAAATGATAATGTGAAGAAACAGAAAATGCAAGTAAAATATACTACAACCACTGTCTAAGACGCACCCAGTTTTCAAACCCCACATTTTTCAAAACAGATGAGTCTTAAACGAGGGCAATTATGGTATACACCCACCGAACATCTCTGTGAACCATTTATGTTTTTTTCTTTATTTTATTTTATTTTTTTATTTTACAGAGACAGTGCGAGAGTCAGAGAGAGGGATAGATAGGGACACACAGACAGGAAGGTAAAGAGTGTTTTTATTTTTTATTATGTGCCAGGTCACAGATCAATCATCAGTTTTTTGTTGTGACACCTTAGTAGCTCATTGACTGCTCTCTCATTGTGCCTTGACCAGGGAACTACAGCTGAGCGAGTAACCTCTTGCTTGAGCCCGTGAGCCCATTGAGCTAAAGCTGATGAGCTTTGCTTAAACCAAATAAGCCCACGTTCAAGCTGGCTATCTTGGGATCTCAAACCTGGGTCCTCCACATTCCAGTCAAATGCTCTATCCACCGCACCACTGCCTCCTCAGGCTGTGAAAATTTTTATCTTTTACTTTCTCTAGATTTTGTTTAGTATCTTGTTTCATTGTATGGGTGGTAACCTTGTGTATTTTAAGTTTTTTTTCCACTAAAATGTATTCATCACAATATTTTTCCATAGATTTTCTTATGTAGTTTTTATTTTCATTAAAGTTTTTTTTTTAATGGGGTGACATCAGTGAATCAAGATACATATATTCAAAGATCACATGTCCAGCTTATCTTGTCTTTGAATTATGTTGCATACCCATTACCCAAAGTCAGATTTTCCTCTGTCACCTTTTTTCTAATTCTCTTTGTGCCCCTCCCTCTCCCCCTCAATCTCCCTCTCCCCCCTCCACCTGTAACCACCACACTTTTATCATTGTCTCTTTGTCTCACTTTTATGTCCCATCTATGTATGGAATAATGCAGTTCCTGGTTTTTTCTGATTTACTTATTTCACTCCGTATAATGTTATCAAGATCCCACCATTTTGCTATAAATGATCCGATGTCATCATTTCTTATGGCTGAGTAGTATTCCATAATGTATATGTGCCACATCTTCTTTATCCAGTCATCTATTGATGGGCTTTTTGGTTTTTTCCATGTCCTGGCCACTGTGAACAATGCTGCAATGGACATGGGCCTGCATGTGTCTTTATGAATCAATGTTTCTGAGTTTTTGGGGTGTATACCCAGTAGAGTGATTGCTGGGTCATAAGGTAGTTCTATTTTCAGTTTTTTGAGGAACCACCATATTTTCTTCCATAATCGTTGTACTACTTTACATTCCCACCAACAGTGTATGAGGGTTCCTTTTTCTCCACAACCTCTCCAACATTTGCTATTACCTGTCTTGTTAATAATAGCTAATCTAACAGGTGTGAGGTGGTATCTCATTGCAGTTTTGATTTGCATTTCTTTAATAACTAAAGAAGATGAGCATCTTTTCATATATCTGTTGGCCATTTGTATTTCTTCCTAGGAGAAGTGTCTGTTCATATCCTCTTCCCATTTTTTTATTGGATTGTTTGTTTGTTTGTTGTTGAGTTTTAGGAGTTCTTTGTATATTTTGGATATTAGGCCCTTATCTGAGCAGGTGTTTAAAAATATCATTTCCCAATTAGTTGGCTGTCTGTTTATCTTGTTATCAGTTTCTCTTGCTGAGCAAAAACTTCTGAGTCTGATGTGTTCTCAATCATTAATTTTTGCTTTCCCTTCTCTTGCCTGTGGAGTCAAATTCATCAAATGCTCTTTAAAGCCCAGGTCCATGAGTTTAGTACCTATGTCTTCTTCTATGTACTTAATTGTTTTAGGTCTTATGTTTAGATCTTTGATCCATTTAGAGTTAATTTTAGTACAGGGGGACAAAGTGTAGTCCAGCTTCATTCTTTTGCATGTGGCTTTCCAGTTTTCCAAGCACCATTTGTTGAAGTGGCTTTCTTTCTCCATTGTGTGTTGTTGGCCCCTTTATCAAAAATTATTTGACTATATATATGTGGCTTTATTTCTGAGTTTTCTATTGTGATCCATTGGTCTGAGTGTCTATTTTTCTGCCAGTACCATGCTGTTTTGATGGTCGTGGCCCTATAATATAGTTTGAAGTCAGGTATTGTATTGCCCCTAGCTTCATTCCTTTTCTTTAGGATTGATTTGTCTATTCGGGGCTATTTATAGTTCCATATAAATTTGATTATTTTTTGCTCCATTTCTTTAAAAAATGTCATTGAAATTTTGATGGGAATTGCATTATATTTGTATATTGCTTTGGGTAATATGGCCATCTTGATTATATTTATTCTACGTAAACAAGAACAAGGAATATTCTTCCATCTCATAATATCTTTTTTGATTTCCCTTAACAATGGTTTATAGTTTTCATTGAATAAGTCCTTTACATTCTTTGTTAGGTTGATTCCTACATATTTTTTTGTTGTTGTTGCAATCGTGAAGGGGATTATTCTTTTGAGTTCATTCTCAAATGTTTCATTGTTGGCATATAGAAAGGCTATTGACTTCTGTATGTTAATTTTGTATCCTGCGACCTTACTGTATTCGCTTATTGTTTCTAGTAGTCTATTTGTGGATTCTTTGGGTTTTTCGAAGTATAGGATCATATCATCTGCAAAAAGTGATACCTTTATTTTTCTTTTCCGATATGAATGCCTTTTATTTCTTTGTCTTGTCTGATTGCTGTGGCTAGAACCTCTAGTACCACATTGAATAAGAGTGGAGAGAGTGGACAACCCTGTCTTGTTCCTGATTTAAGGGGGAAAGACTTCAGTTTTGTGCCATTTATTATGATGTTAGCTGATGATTTATCATATATGGCCTTTATCATGTTGATATATTTTCCTTCTATACTCATTTGTTGAGAGTCTTAAACATAAAATTGTGTTTTATTTTATTGAAAGCCTTTTCTGCATCTATTGATAATATCATGTGGTTCTTGTTCTTTCTTTTGTTGATATGGAGTATTATGTTAACCGTTTTACGTATGTTGAAACATCATTGAGATTCTGGGATGAATCCCACTTGATCATGATGTATTATTTTTTTAATATGTTGTTGTATTCGATTTGCTAGTATTTTGTTTAGTATTTTAGCATCTGTATTCATTAGAGATATTGGTCTGTAGTTTTCTTTTTTTGTGCAAACCTTGCCTGGTTTTGGTATAAGAGTTATGTTTGTCTCACAAAATGTGTTTGGAAGTATTGCTTCTTCTTCAATTTTTTGGAAGACTTTCAGTAGAATAGGAACCAAGTCTTCTTTGAAGGTTTGATAAAATTCGCTGGTATAGCTGTCTGGGCCTGGACTTTTTTTGGGGGGAGGTTTTTAATGTTTTTTTCTATTTCTTCTCTACTAATAGGTCTGTTTAGGCTTTCTGCTTCTTCTTGACTCCGTCTAGGAAGGTTGTATTGTTCTAGGAATTTATCCATTTCTTCTAGGTTGTTGAATTTAGTGGCATAAAGTTTTTCATAGTATTCTACAATAATTCTTTGTATATCTACGATGTCCGTGGTGATTTCTCCTCTTTCATTTTGGATTTTGTTTATATGGGTTCTTTCTCTTTTTTCCTTGGTAAGTCTTGCCAAGGGTTTGTCAATTTTATTGATCTTTTCAAAGAACCAGCTCTTTGTTCTATTAATTTTTTCTATATTTTTACTGTTCTCTATTTCATTTATTTCTGCTCTGATTTTTATTATCTCCTTTCTTCGGCTGGTTTTGGGTTGTCTTTGTTCTTCTTTTTCTAGTTCCTTAAGGTGTGAAGTTAAGTGGTTCACTCGGGCTCTCTCTTGTTTCTTCATATATGCCTGAAGTGATATGAACTTCCCTCTTATCACTGCTTTTGCTGCATCCCATAGATTCTGATATGTCATATTTTCATTTTCATTTGTCTGTATATATCTTTTGATCTCTGCGCTTATTTCTTCCTTGACCCATTCATTCTTTAAAAGTATGTTGTTTAGTTTCCACATTTTTGTGGGATTTTTTTCCTCTTTTTTGCAGTTGAATTCTAGTTTCAAGGCTTTATGATCAGAAAATATGCTTGGTACAACTTCGATTTTTCTGAATTTGCTGATGTTGTTTTTGTGGCCCAACATATGGTCAATTCTTGAGAATGATCCATGTACATTGGAGAAAAATGTATACTGAGTCACTTTGGGATGAAATGTCCTGTAGATGTTTATCATATTCAGGTGCTCTAGTGTTTTGTTTAAGGCCGCTATATCTTTGTTGATTCTCTGTTTGGATGACCGACCTAGAGCCATCAGTGGTGTATTGAGGTCTCCAAATATGATTTTATTTTTGTCAGTTTTTGTTTTAAGGTCAATAAGTAGCTGTCTTATATATTTTGGTGCTCCTTGGTTTGGTGCATATATATTAAGAATTGTTATGTCTTCTTGATTCAGTGTCCCCTTAGCCATTATGAAATGGCCATTTTTGTCTCTGAGTACTTTTGTTGTCTTGTAGTCAGCATTATCAGATATGAATATTGCTACACATGCTTTTTTTTGGATATTATTTGCTTGGAGTATTGTTTTCCAGCCTTTCACTTTGAATTTGTTTTTATCCTTGTTACTTAAATGAGTTTCTTTTAGGCAGCATACAGTTGGATTTTCTTTTTTGATCCATTCTGCTACTCTGTGCCTTTTTATTGGTGAGTTTAATCTGTTTACATTTAGTGTAATTATTGACACTTGTGAGTTCCTTATTGCCATTTTATAGTTTGCTTTCTGTTAGTTTTTTGTCTTGTTTGATCCTTCTCTTTTGTTTTTCTATCTTTTGTTTTTATTTGGTTGTGTTTCATACATCTTTCCTCTGTTGCTATCTTTTTTAAATCATGTGCTTCTGTGGTGGTTTTTTAATGGTGGTTACCATTAAGTAATGAAAAGTATTCCTTCCCTGTCCATTGTAGTGCACTATTTTGTGAGTACTTTTGCACTCCATCGCCCTTTGCTACTGTTAATCTCTATCCTCTCCCTCCCTTTCTTTTTGTTGTCACAGTTTAAAGTTGGTTTTATTGTGTTCTTCTTGGAGCTTTTACTTGTGGCTTTGTTTTTTTTTTATTTTTTATTCTTTGTATCTGATTGGAGAAACCCCTTTAGTATTTCCTGGAGTAGGGGTTTTTTGGTGATAAATTCCCTCATCTTTTCTGTATCTGTGAATGTTTTTATTTCTTCTTCATATTTGAAGGATAGCTTTGATGGGCATAGTATTCGTGGCTAAAAGTTTCTCTCTTTCAACGCTTTAAATATTGGGGTCCACTCTCTTCTAGCTTGTAGAGTTTCTGTTGAGAAATCTGATGATAATCTAATGAGCCTTCCTTTATATGTTGTATTCTTCTTTTCCCTGGCTGCCTTGAGAATTTTTTCTTTGCAGTTGGTTTATGCCAGTGTCATTATGATGTGCCTTGAAGTAGGTTTGTTGGGGTTAAGAAAACTTGGAGTTCTGTTTGCTTATAGAATTTGAGGTTTTAGTTCTTTCCACAGGCTTGGGAATTCCTCATCTATTATTTGTTTGAGTATGTTCTCCATTCCATTTTCTCTCTCTTCTCCCTCTGATATACCTATTATTCTTATTTTATTCTTTTTGATCGTGTCAGATAATTCCTGTAGGGCTATCTCATTTTTTTTTTAAATTTTGAGTCTCGTTCTTTTTCTCTTTGTAGTGCCTCAAGTTGCTTGTCTTGTATTTCACTAATCCTCTCTTCTATCTGGCCTGTTCTATTAGCTAAGCTTGTTACCTCATTTTTCAGATCGTAAATTGAGTTTTTCATTTTTGTTTGATTTGTTTTTATAGTTTCAATTTCCTTGGAGATATACTCTTTGTGTTCATTGAGTTGTTTTCTGAGCTCCCTAAATTGCCTTTCTGTGTTCTCTTGTATATCTCTGAGTATTTTTAGAATTTCTATTTGAAATTCTCTGTCGTTTAACTCCAAGGTTTCCAATATCTTAAATTTTTTCTTCATAGATTTTTCCTCATCTCTCTTTGTTAACTCTCTTTCTTTTGTATCCATGATATTCGATTTTCTCTTCTTTAATGGCATCTTAGGGTTGTTTTGTTTATAGTATTAATGAGATTTAATAGAGAATAGAAAGTTCTAAAAATAAAAATAAATAATTGAGTTTTTTTGTAAATTAATCATTAAATAAAGAAAAATAAAATAAAAATTTGAGAAAAAAGGGAATTATTCCTTCCACTCTTTTTTTCCTGTCCTCTCCTCTCTCCTCTTTCTTGAGAAAATCTTGTGGTCAACTGTGAATTATATTGTACTAAATAGAACAAACAATACCTGTAGTGGAGGGCCTGAATTGGGGAGAAGTAATGAAGGGGTAAAGGAAGAAGAAAAACAGAAAAAGAAAAAAATAATATATATATATATATATATATATATATATATATATATATATAGAGAGAGAGAGAGAGAGAGAGAGAGAGATAAAAGGGGGTGGTATAGTCCCACAAAAAACAAATAAGAAAAAAATTTGTGTCAAGAATAAAATGATTTGCTTTAAGTGTTGGCTGACTAAGAGTTATGATGAGAGGAATAAGAGAGAAACAGGAAAAAGGGGTGGAAAATTAAAAAATTACTATTGTATTTAGTGGAACAAGAACTAGATAAAATGGAGAGCCAGGGATGGGAGCACTGCTAATGAGTTAAAAAGGTGAAGTAAAAACCCCCAAAATGCCACAAACTTAAGTTTGAGTTTCAGATAAGATAATTTGTTCATTATTGAGGTTTGAATGAGAGAAGACGTAAAGGAGAAAGGAAGAGACTAATATAGAGGGAGAAAATAGAGAGAGAGAGAGAGAGAGAGAGAAAGACAGAACCACTAAAAGAAGAAAAAAGAAAAAGGAGGAGAGAGAGAGATTTAGGGGTTTTGGATTGCAACCCTCATAGAGAAAAAGGAGGAGGAAAGAAAAGATAATGGGAGATGTAACACTTATGGGTAGTGTAGTTCAAAGAGAGGCAAGAGTAAGACTGAGAGAAAATTAAATGACCAAATTGTAATAGGAAAAAAAATCAAGAATGAAGAAAAGAGACACAGACAAACAAATATAATAAAATGGGATAGGTTATAAAGTCTGCAGATTATTCTTGATTTTGAGATGTTATCATCTTGCTTTTTCTTTCATTCTCTCTTCCTGGTCGATGATTTTGTACCCTGGGTTCTGCCCCTGTGGCACGCTCTGGTAGAGTTTTGCAGTTGATAATTTTCTATGGTGATGTCATGTATTGGGCTTCAGTCTTGTTGGCAGTTGAGTCTTATTAGCGTTTATAGGCTCCAACAGTGAGAGGGTCTCTCACTGTGCAAGTGTTCCTGGAGCCTCTCTCCTAGTCTTTCCTTTCACAATTAGAAGCCTGATAATCCAGCTATTGGGTTGCTGCTGCCTCTTCCTGGATAGTAAGAGGCTCAAAGAGCTAGCCACTCCCCACTCTATTCCCACTCAGCACAGGGCTCTGAGTAAGGCTCAGTCAGTCAGAGCTGCTAGCATAATCAGGCGGGGCTTCCACCCAATCAAAGACCTCTGGCTCTGCCCCTCTGTGGGATAACATGGGTGCCCACTCCTGAGGCATTCAGAGGAATCTCTTGCCCACTCTCCGTGCGTGCTGACCAGGATGTCAGACCAGCCACGTCACACTTTGGGTGAAACCTCTGCCCGCACGGAAAAGTTCCAGCGTTGGAATTGGCTCTCACTCTCTCCCTGTGGCAGCCCCCTCAGGGTGTTGGGGCTGCTTGGAGATTCCGCTCCTGGCCTGCTCACAGGCCTCTGACTCTGCTCCTCTGTGGGAAAACAGGGGCGCTCACCCCTGAGAAATTCGGAGGAATCTCTTGCCCACTCTCTGTGCGCGCCGACCTGGATATCAGGCTGGACACTTCTCACTCTGAGAAAGCCCTCCGCCTGCACAGAAAAGTTCCAGCATTGGAATTGGCTTTCATTCCATCCCCATGTGCATGGCTATCCCAGGGTGCTGGGGCGGTCACGAGATTCCGGTTTCAGCCCACACACAGGTCCCTAACTCTGCCTCTTTGTGGGAAAACATGGGCGCCCACCACTGGGGAGTTCGGAGGAATCTCCTGCCCACTCTCCATGCACGCTGACCAGGATATCAGGCTGGCCAACTCTCACACCGAGAAAGCCCTCCTCCTGTACAGAAAAGTTCCAGCGTTGGAATTTGCTCCAGCTCCCTCCCCATTCCCGGTCCCCTCAGGGCGCTGGGGCTCCTCGGAGATTCCGCTTTTTGTCCACACAGAGGTCTCTGACTCTGCCTCTCTGTGGGTTAGCACGGGTGGCACCCACCCCTGAAGTGTTCGTAAAAATCTCTCGCCCACTATCCACGCGCACCAACCAGGAGATGTGGAAAATGGCTCCCCCACTTGTCTTTCTTTGTCTGGGTTTGGCGCGCATGTTACCTTAAATTGCCAAGGTTTTTTCTCGGCTTGGATCTCGGTGCTACAGCCTGGTTTGGCTGTTTGTACTGTGGCCTGGATCTATTCACTCCCTATGCCTGCCTTAGTTTCTATATTCTCAGTTCTCAGTGAAAGCCGTCCTGTTCGGGTTAGAGAGGAAGGCAGAGCATTTCTTACGCCCTATTTCCCCCGATATTTGATCATATATCTACCCAATCTTTCACGTGACCATACCCTCTGGTGTGTTTCAAAGTACTTGAAGGCTCCAAAGATAGGTTTTTCTGTTTCTAGTTGAATATCTTTTTGAGTTTATGAGGAGATTTATCGGTATCGCTTTCTACCGCGCCATCACTCTGATGTCATCTCCATTAAGTTTAAAGTATTTTGTCACTTGAATTTTGATTTTGAGTGCGCACTGACCAGGATGTCAGACCAGCCACATCACACATTGGGTGAAACCTCTGCCCACACGAAAAAGTTTCAGCATTGGATTGGCTCTCGCTCTCTCCCTGTGGTGGCCTGTTCACGGTGCAGGGGCAGCTTGGAGATTCCACTCCTGGCCCGCTCATAGGCCTCTGACTCTGCTCCTCTGTGGGAAAACACGGGCGCTCACCCCTAAAAAATTCGGAGGAATCTCTTGCACAGTCTCCGTGCACACCAACCTGGATATCAGGCTGGACAGCTCTCACTCTGAGAAAGCCCTCCGCCCGCATGGAAAAGTTCCAGCGTTGAAATTGGCTTTTGCTCCATCCCCGTGGTTGGGGGAAGGCTTTCTCGGAGTGAAAGCGTGGGGTTATTTAGGAGTAAATTTCTTAACTTAAAATAGGAAGGGTTTTTTAGTTAGTTTTTATTACTGATTTCTAGAGTAAGTGTAATGACAAGAAGAAACATGCTTTATATCATTTCAAAGGTTTGAGGTAGTTGAAACGTGCTTGAAAGAAAATACAGGATTCTCTGTGGGAAATGTTTTCCAAGTGCGCTTCTCTGCTGCCACCTCGTGTTCACCTTCGAAATAACAGCTCAGAGCAATTTACCTGAAAAAACACAGCAGTTGGGAGTTGTGCTTTATCTATCAATATTGAAACCAAGACTATTTAGAAGTGCTTTTATAACTTGTAAATATAAGGAATTTCCAGTTACTGTTTGCTACTTGTTTCAACGTTAACTTTTCCCAAAGCAATAGACATATTTGATATTATTTCAATTTTCTAAAATTGGCTGAAACTTGCTGCATAGCACATACAATAATGGTCTCTGTTACATGTGCTTCTCTGCTGCAACCTCGTGTGCATCTTGGGAATGATGCCTCAGAAAAGACCAAAGGAAAGAAATAGTAGAGAGGATTGTCTACAAACGTTGATTCCAATTTGCCGGTTCTGTAAATATTTTGTGTATTTTTAGTGATTGATTTCTGGGAATCTATCGCTTCACCTTGTTTTTCTTCTTTCCTTCCAGCAATGCTTTCATAAAGTCTTTGAATGTTCCCATCATATACCAGGCACTGTGCTATGAACTGTATGCATAGTTGGTGCACTCAATGTCTTCCCATTCTACTATTTTTACTTCTGCATTTGGATTCCTTTATTTAAATCTTCTTAATGTATTGTAAAATAAGATGTGCTTTGATTTGAAAAGTATGATGAATGTAACTGCTTTTTTATGATAAATATTGTATTCTTATTGCAGAAGTGCAAGAAAAAATGAATAGAATACAAAGCAACAAATTTTCATCCAGAGCTAACTACTGTCAATATTATGACATTATCTTTCCATATTCTTAGTGTACCTATTATATTTCTATATCTATATGTATTAAGGTACATTGGGTGTGCATACATCTGTTTGTCTAGATGTGCATTGCATATGAGCATATCTCTCTGGGTCCACAGTTTCTATCATTTTTGGATACCTGTGTATGCATGCAAATTACTATTTATTCTTTCATTCATTAAACACTTATTGTATTTCTATTATGTTCCAGGCACTGTGCTCTACACTGGTTGCCTATAGTGAAAGAGACAGACTATCTTTATGAATAATACACTGTCATGCTGTAGACAGAGGTAGAAAAATGTACATAAATAAAATAATTATAAGTTGTGACAAGCACTGGATATAGTAGTGCAATGTCTTGTTCCCAGTTTTCATTGATCATGGTGATGTTCAGTATATCAGTTTCTCGAAAGGCAGAGCTGAGACCTAAGACTCAGCTCTTCAGCAATGCGTGTTCTAAGCTATAAAACTGAGAAAATTCTCAAGCGCTGAAACAAATCTCTGGGAGGTGTTCTGTGAGCAAAAGAACCTAGCTTGTAAGTGGTGACTCTGGCTCAAATAAATTCTGATGTCCAAAGGTTAAGGGGTCTTTCAGTCTGGACTGCTGCAACAGCACAAGAAAAAATTGCATGTTTGGAAAGGTGTCACATCATAGTAAACAATCAGAAATATTTTTTATGCCCCTAACTGTCAAGAGCAAAGTAAAGTCTTCTGGTGTTTTCACCACAGCAGACTAGATTATTGTTTTTTTTTTAATTACCTCAGTTTTTCTCTAGTAATTTTTCCCCCTTAATACAATGGCTTGATATCACCAGAAGGCTCAGTAGATAGAGCATCACACATATACACTAATGTCACAGGTTTGGTCCTTGGTCTAGGCACATACAGAAACACATTGATGTTTCTGACTATCTGTGTGTCTGTTTTCCCCCTCTTTCTCCCTTTAACATTAATAACAAAATAAAAGAAAAATGACTATGGCCTTTCTGTGGTGTTTTTGCAGCTTAAATTGCTTAGAGGAATGAATTATTTTTTTTCAAAATCTCACCCCATGAGAAAATAAGTGGTAAGGTTGTAAAATACCATATCTCCCCATGTATAAGTACCCTCCCTCTATAAGTAGCACCTTAATTTTGGGGCAAAAATTTGAGAAAATGGTAACAAATGCAATGAAACAGAAAATGCAAGTAAAAATACAACAACCACTGTATAAGATGCACCCATGTTTCAAACCCCACATTTTTAAAAATGATGAGTTTTATACATAGGAAAATATGGATAGAAATTTCAAATGTCTCTGTGAACATTTCTTCCTTATTTTTTTTTCCAGAGTCATAGAGAGAGTGAGACAGCGGGAGAGATAGGGGCAGACAGACAAGAATGGAGAAAATTTTTTATTATATGCCAGGTCACAGATCAATCATCATTTTTTCGTAAGGACACCTTAGTTGTTCATTGACTGCTCTCTCATATGTACCTTGACCAGGGGGCTACAGCTGACCGAGTTACCCCTTGCTCGAGCCAGCAACATTGAAATCAAGCTGTTAACTTTGCTAAAACGAGATGAGCCCATGCTCAAACTGGCGAATTTGGTATCTCAAAGCTGGGTACTGCGCATTCCAGTCAAATGCTCTACCCACTGCACCACTGCCTTGTCACTCTGTGATCATTTTGTTTCTTTTACATTCTCTGGATTTTATTTAGTATCCTGGTTCTTAGTAGGGTTGGAAAGGCTGTGTATTTTAAGGTTTTATTCCTCTAAAATGTATTCATCACTACATTTTTTTATAGATTTTCTTATATAGTTTTTATTTTCATTAAACTTAAGGTATTTTGCAACTTGAATTGTGATTTTTGAGGGGGGTTATTTAGCAGTGAATTTCATTACCTTAAAAACAGGGGATTTTAGTTCATTTCTATTACTGTTTAGTATATTAAGTGTAATGATGACAAGAAACATGCTTTATATCATTTCTAAGTGTAGAGGTAGTTGAAACTTGCTATAAAGAACATACAGGATTATCTGTGGAAAATGTTTTCCAAGAGCACTTCCCTGCTGCCACCTCGTGTGTGCCTTGGAAATAAAAGTTCAGAGCAGTTCACCTGGAAAAACACAGCAGTTGGGTGTTGTCCGTTATCTATCAATGTTGAATCGAAGGCTATCTAGAAGATACTTTCATAAATTGTATATATATTGGAGTTCTAGTTACTGTTTGCTACCTGTTTCAATGTTAACTGTAGTGTAAGCAAGAGATACAATTCACATCATTTCAATCATCTGAAGTTTGCTGGAACTTGCTCCATAGCACATAAAATATTGATCTCTGTTACATGTGCTTGTCTGCTACCACCTCATTTGCATTTTGGGAATCACACTTCAGTACATGTCCAAAAGAAAATTTTGGTAGAGAAGATGATCTACCACCATTGATTCCAGTTAGCCACTTCTGTGAAGTATTTCTATATTTTAGTGGGTTTTTTTTCTGGGAATTTATTGTTTCATCTTTTTTTTCTTTTTTTTTCCAGCCATGTTTTCATAAACCCTTTGAAAATTCCCTGCATATACCAGGCACTGTGCTAAGGGCTCCTGTCCCTGCACTCAGTCACTTCCCATTCTACTATTTTTACAACTGTCTTTTGAACTTCTTTTTTTTAAATTAACCTAATGTATTGTAAATTATGATGTGCTTTCATTTGACAGGTATATAGTATATTAACAGCTTTTTATTATAAAAACGGTATTCTTATTGCAGAAATGCATAAAAAATGATAAGAAAAACAAAACAACAAATTTTCATACATAGATATCAACTGTTAACTTTAGCCATTTTCTTTCCATATTCTTTGTGTACCAATTATATTTCCCTATGTATATGTACTCAGGTATATTGGTTGCATGTACACAATGTGTGCCTAGATTTGCATCGCTCGTGAGCATACCTCTCTCTTTCAACTGTGTCAGTCATTTCTGGATATTTGTGTACGTATGTAAATGAATTTTTATTCACTCTTCCAGCAAAAAAATATTGAATTTTTGTTATATTCCAGAAAATGTGCTCCACACTGGTTGCCAATAGTGAATGGGATAGACTCACTTTCTGTCTTTATGAATATTACACTGTCATGGAGTAGAAAGAGGAAGAAAAAATATACATAAAATTTATAAGTTGTGACAAACACTGGATTTCGTAATGCAATTACTTTGATCCCAGTTGTGATTAATCATGGCATGGTTAAGTATATCAGTTTCTCAGAAGGCAGAGGTGAGACATAAGTCTTGGTTCTTCAGGAATGCGTGATCTCAGCTATAAAACTGAGAAAATTTACAAGTGATGCAACAAATACCCTGGGAGGTGTTCTGTGAGCAAAAGAACCTAAATTGTAAGTGCTGACCAGGCCCAGATATATTCTGAAAACCAAAGATTAGGAGGTTTCTCAGTCTGGAATGCTGCCACAGCACAAGAAAATGTGCATGTTAGGAAAGGTGTGAATACGTGCTCAACAATCAGAAATATTGATTGTATATGCCCCTGACTGACAAGAGCCTAGAAAAGTCTTCTGATGTTGTCACCACAGCAGACTAGATTTTTTATTTTATTTCTTATTTGCCTCAGGTTGTATCTAGTAATATTGTCCCCTTAGAGACAATGGCTTTCTTACACCAGAGAGCTCTCTAGTTAGAGCATCACACTCATACAGTAATGTCATAGGATTGGTCTCGGTTCAAGGCACATACAGAAACAGATTGATGTTTCTGACTATCTGTCTGTGTTTTTTCCCCACTTCCTCTCTCTAACATTAAATATTAAATAAAAGAAAAAATGGCAATGGCTATTTTTTTGTTGTTTATGCAGCTTAAATTGCATAGAAGAATGAAGTATGTTTTTCAAAATCTCACCACAAGTGAAAATAGATAGTAAGGTTGTAAAGTACCATATTTCCTCATGCATAATATGCCTCCCTATAGAAGACACACCTTCATTTTTGGTCACAAAATTTGATAAAATGATAACAAATGCGAAGAAACAATAAATGCAAGTAAAATATACTACAACCACTGTATAAGACGCACCCAGTTTTCAAACTCCACATTTTTCAAAAAAGATGAGTCTTAAACAAGGGCTAATATGATATACACCCACCGAATGTCTCTGTGAACCCTTCATTTTTTTCTTTCTTTTCTTTTCTTTTTTTTTTTTTTTTTACAGAGACAGTGAGAGAGTTAGAGAGAGGGATAGATAGGGACACACAGACTAGAAGGTAAAAAGTTTTTTTTTATTATTATTATAAGCCAGGTCACAGATAAATCATCATTTTTTTTATTGTGACACCTTAGTTGCTCATTGACTGCTCTCTCATTGTGCCATAACCAGGGAACTACAGCTGACCGAGTAACCTTTTGCTTGAGCTAGTGAGCCCATTGGGCTAAAGCTGGTGAGATTTGCTTAAACCAGATAAGCCCACGCTCAAGCTGGCGACCTTGAGATCTCAAACCTGGGTCCTACGCATTCCAATCAAATGCTCTATCCACCGTGCCACCGCCTCCTCAAGCTGTGAAAATTTTTATCTTTTACTTTTTCTGGATTGTTTTTAGTATCCTGTTTCATAGTATGGGTGGAAACATTGTGTATTTTAAATTTTTTTTCCACTAAAATATATTCATCACAACATTTTTCCATAGGTTTTCTTATGTAGTTTTTATTTCTATTAGATTTTAAGTATTTTGTAACTTGAATTTTGATTTTGATCAGGGGTTATTTAGGAATGAATTTCTTAACTTAAAAAAGGAAGGGTTTTTTAGTTAGTTTTTATTACTGATTTCTAGAGTAAGTGTAATGACAAGAAGAAACATGCTTTATAACATTTCAAAGGTTTGAGGTAGTTGAAACTTGCTTGAAAGAAAATACAGGATTGTCTGTGGGAAATGTTTTCCAAGTGTGCTTCTCTGCTGCCACCTCATGTTCACCTTGGGAATAACAGCTCAGAGCAGTTCACCTGAAAAAACACAGCAATTGGGAGTTGTGCTTTATCTATCAATGTTGAAACCAAGACTATTTAGAAGATTCTTTTGTAACTTGTAAATATAATGAATTTCCAGTTACTGTTTGCTACTTGTTACAACATTAACTCTAGTGAAAGCAATAGACATATTTGATATTATTTCAATCCTCTGAAGTTGGCTGAAACATGCTGCATAGCACATACAATAATGGTCTCTGTTACATGTGCTTCTCTGCTGCCACCTCGTGTGCATCTTGGGAATCACACCTCAGAAGAGATCCAAAGGAAAGAAATAGTAGAGAGGATTTTCTACAAACGTTGATTTAATTTGCCAGTTCTGTAAAAAATTTTTTTATACTTAGTGATTTGATTTCTTGGAATCTATCGGTTCACCTTGTTTTTCTTCATTCCTTCCAGCAATGCTTTCATAAAGCCTTTGAATGTTCTCATGATATACCACGAACTGTGCTAGGAACTGTATGAGTAGTTGGTGCACTCAATATCTTCCCATTCTACTTTTTTTACTTCTGCTTTTGGATTCCTTTATTTAAATCTTCTTAATGTATTGTAAAATAAGATATGCTTTGATTTGAAAAGTAGGTTGAATGTAACTGCTTTTTATTATAAAAACTCTATTCTTATTGCAGAAGTGCAAGAAAAAATGAATAGAAGACAAAGCAACAAATTTTCATCCAGAGATAACTACTGTTAATATTATGACATTATCTTTCCATATTCTTAGTGTACCTATTATATTTCTATATCTATACATACTAAGGTACATTGGGTGTGCATACATCTGTGTGGATAGATGTGCATTGCATATGAGCATATCTCTCTGAGTCCACAGTTTCTATCATTTGTGGATACCTGTGTATGCATGCAAATTACTATTTATTCTTTCATTCATTAAACACTGATTGTATTTCTATTGTGTTCCAGGCACAGTGCTCTACAGTGGTTGCCTATAGTGAAAGAGACAGACTGTCTATATGAATAATACACTGTCATGCTCTAGATAGAGGAAGAAAAATGTACATAAACAAAATAATTATAAGTTGTGACAAGCACTGGATATAGTAGTGCAATGTCTTGTTCCCAGTTATCATTGATCGTGGCGATGTTCAGTATAAAAGTTTCTCGAAAGGCAGACCTGAGACCTAAGTCTCAGTTCTTCAACAATGCGTGTTCTCAGCAATAAAACTGAGAAAATTCTCAAGCGGTGAAACAAAGACCCTTTGCGTTGTTATGTGTGCAAAAGTACCTATCTTCTAAGTGGTGACCAAGGCTCAGATAAATTCTGATATCCAAAACTAAGGAGGTCTCTCAGTCTGGACTGCTGCAACAGCACAAGAAAAAAGTGCATGTTGGGAAAGGGGTCACATCGTGGTAAACAATCAGAAATATTTTTTATGCCCCTAACAGTCAAGAGCAAAAAAATATCTTCTAGTGTTTTCACCACAGTAGACTAGATTATTGTTTTATTTTTAATTACCTCAGTTATTCTCTAGTGATTTTCCCTCTAAATACAATGGGTTGCTATCACCAGAGAGTTCAGTAGATAGAGCATCACACACATACACAAATGTCATAGGTTTGGTCCTTGTTGTAGTCACATACAGAAACACATTGATTTTTCTGACTATCTGTGTGTCTGTTTTCCCCCTCTTCCTCCCTCTAACATTAATAACTAAATAAAATAAAAATGACAATGGCTTTTTTTTGGTGTTTTTGCAGCTTAAGTTGCTTAGAGGAATTAATTATTTTTTTCAAAATCTCACCCCAAGAGAAAATATGTGGTAAGGTTGTAATGAATCATATCTTCCTGTGTATAAATAGCATACTTCTAAAAGTAGCACCTTAATTTTGGGGCACAAAATTTGAAAAATGATAACAAATGTGAAGAAACAGGAAATGCAGTAAAAATACAACAACTGCTTTATACAATGCACCGAGGTTTCAAACACCACATTTTTAAAAGTGATGAGTTTTATAGATAGAAAAATATGCATAGAAACTCCAAATGTCTCTGTGAACATTTCTTTCTTTCCATTTTTTCCTTATTCCAGAGTCATAAAGAGAGTCAGAGAGATGGATAGATAGGGACAGACAGACAAGAATGGAGAAAATTTTTTATTATGTACCAGGTCACAGATCAATCATCATTTTTTTGTAAGGACACCTTAGATAATCATTGACTGCTCTCTCATATGTGCCTTGACCAGAGGGCTAGAGCTGAACGAGTGACACCTTGCTCGAGCCAGGGACATTGGGAACAAGCTGTTGAGCTTTGCTAAAACAAGATGAGCCCACGATCAAGCTGGCGAATTGGGATTCTCAAAACTGCGTACTGCGCATTCCAGTCAAATGCTCTACCCACTGTGCACTGCTTGTCACTCTGTGAACATTTTGTTTCTTTTACATTCTCTAGATTTTATTTAGTATCCTGGTTCTTAGTATGGGTGGAAAGGCTGTGTATTTTAAGTTTTTATTCCTCTAAAATGTATTCATTACTACATTTTTTATAGATTTTCTTATGTAGTTTTTATTTTCATTAATTTTAAGGTATTTTGCAACTTATTGTGATTTTGAAGTGGGGTTATTCAGGAGTGAATTTCATTACTTTAAAAAAAGGGATTTTAGTTAATTTCTATTACTGTTTAGTATATTAAGTGTAATGATGACAAGAAATATGCTTTATATTATTTCTAAGCTTAGAGGTATTTGAAACATGCTTGAAAGAACATACAGGATTAACTTTGGAAAAGGTTTTTCAAGAATGCTTACATACTGCCACCTCGTGTGCACCTTGGAAATAACAGGTCAGAACAGTTCACCTGGAAAAACACAGCAGTTGCATGTTGTGCATTATCTATCAATGTTGAATTGAAGGCTATCTAGAAGATACTTTTATAACTTGTAAATATAAGGGAGTTCTAGTTACTGTTTCCTACCTCTTTCAATGTTATCTGTAGTGTAAGTAAGAGATACACTTCATATCATTTCAATCTTCTGAAGTTTGCTGGAACTTGCTCCATACCACATAACATATTGGTCTCTGTTACATGTGCTTCTCTGCTACCACCTCATTTGCATCTTGGGAATCACACTTCAGTGCAGGTCCAAAGGAAAGTTTTGGTACATAAGATTGTCTACAACCATTGATTCCAATTAGCCCGCTTCTCTGAATTATGTCTGTATTTTAAGTGGTTTGTTTTCTGGGAATCTATCGTTTCATCTTGTTTTTCTTTTTTCCTTCCAGCCATGCTTTCATAAAGCCTTTGAAGTGCCCTTCATATACCAGGCACTGTGCTAAGAACTCATGTCTCTGCACTCAGTCACTTCCCATTCTGCTATTTTAACATCTGTCTTTTGAACTTCTTTTATTTAAATCTACTTAATGTATTGTAAATTATGATGTGCTTTGATTTGACAAGTATATGGTATCTTAACAGCTTTTTATTATAAAAACCGTATTCTTAATGCAGAAATGCAAAAAAAATATTAAGAAAAACAAAACAACAAATTTTCATACATAGATATCAACTGTTAACTATAGCCATATTCTTTCCATATTCTTTGTTTACCAGTTATATTTCTCTATGTATATGTACTCAGGTACATTGGGTGCATGTACCCAATGTATGCATAGATGTGCATTGCATGAGAGCATACCTCTCTGTTTCAATAGTGT
This sequence comes from Saccopteryx leptura, assembly GCF_036850995.1. Taxonomy (NCBI): domain Eukaryota; kingdom Metazoa; phylum Chordata; class Mammalia; order Chiroptera; family Emballonuridae; genus Saccopteryx; species Saccopteryx leptura. Next base: position 432,352 of record NW_027095719.1, read on the forward strand.
CTGTCATTTGTGGATATTTGTGTATGTATGCCAATGAATATTTATTCACTCTTCCAGTAAAAACTTATTGAATTTTTATTATATGCCAGACATTGTGCTCGACACTAGTTGCCATAGGGAATGGGAGAGACTCACTTTCTGTCTTTATGGATATTACACTGTCATGGAGTGGAAAGAGAAAGGAAAAAATATTCATAAAAATTATAAGTTGTGACAAACACTGGATTTGGTAGTGCAATACCTTTTGTCTTAGTTAATGATTGATCGTGGCATGGTTAATTATATCATTTTCTCAAAAGGGAGAGCTGAGACATAAGTCTAGGTTCTTCAGGAATGCGTGATCTCAGCTATAAAACTGAGAAAATTTACAAGAGATGCAACAAATACACTGGGAGGTGTTCTGTGACCAAAAGAACCTAAACTGTAAGTGCTGACCAGGCTCAGATAAATTCTGAAAACCAAAGCTTAGGAGGTTTCTCACTCTGGACTGCTGCAACGCCACAAGAAAAAGTGCATGTTAGGAAAGGTGTGAATTCGTGCTCAACAATCAGAAATAATGATTTTATATGCCCCTGACTGACAAGAGCCTAGAAAATTCTTCTGATGTTGTCACCAAAGCAAACTATATTATTATTTTATTTCTTATTTGCCTCAGGTTGTCTCTAGTAATTTTGTCCCCCTAGAGACAATGGCTTGCTTACACCAGAGAGCTCACTAGTTAGAACATCACACTCATACAGTAATGTCATAGGATTGGTCCCGGTTCAAGGCACATACAGAAACAGATTGATGTTTCTGACTATCTGTCTGTCTTTTTCCCCCACTTCCTCTCTCTAACATTAAAAATTAAATAAAAGAGAAAATGACAATGTCTATTTTTTGTTGTTTTCACAGTTTAAATTGCATAAAAGAGTGAATTATGTTTTTCAAAATCTCACCACAGAGGAAAATATGTAGTAAGTTTGTAAAGTAACGTATTTCCGCATGCATAATATGCCTCCCTGTAGTAGGTGCACCTTCATTTTTGGGCACAAAATTTGAGAAAATGATAACAAATGTGAAGAAACAAGAAATGCAAGTATAATATACTACAACCAAAGTATAAAATGCACCCAGTTTTCAAACCCCACATTTTTCAAAAAAATTGAGTCTTAAACAAGGGCAAATATGGTATACACCCACCGAATGTCCCTGTGAACCCTTTATTACTTTCTTACCTTTTCTTTTTTTTTTTTTACAAACACAGTGAGAGAGTCAGAGAGAGAGATATATAGGGACACACAGACAAAAAGGTAAAGAGTTTTTTTTATTATTATTATGTGCCAGGTCACAGATTAATCATCAGATATTTGTTGTGACACCTTATTTGCTCATTGACTGCTCTCTCATTGTGCCTTGACCAGGGAACTACAGCTGACCGAGTAACCTCTTGCTTGAGCCAGTGAGCCCATTGGGTAAAGCTGGTGAGCTTTGCTTAAACCAGATAAGCCCAACCTCAAGCTGGAGACCTTGGGATCTCAAAACTGGGTCTTCCGCATTCCAGTCAAATGCTCTATCCACCGTGCCACTGCCTCCTCAGGCTGTGAAAATTTTTATTTTTTACTTTCTCTGGATTTTGTTTAGTATCCTGTTTCATAGTATGGGTGGTAAGGTTGTGTATTTTAAGGTTTTTTTCCACTGAAATGTATTCATCACAACATTTTTCCATAGGTTTTCTTATGGAGTTTTTATTTCCATTAAGTTTAAAGTATATTGTAACTTGAATTTTGATTTTGAGCAGGGGTTATTTAGGAGTGAATTTCTTAACTTAAAACAGAAAGGGTTTTTTTGTTAGTTTTTATTACTGATTTCTAGAGTAAGAGTAATAACAAGAAGAAACATGCTTTATATCATTTCAAAGGTTTGAGGTAGTTTAAACTTGCTTGAAATAAAATACAGGACTGTCTGTGGAAAATGTTTTCCAAGTGCGCTTGTCTGCTGCCACCTCTTGTTCACCTTGGGAATAACAGCTCAGAGCAGTTCATCTGAATAAACATAGCAGTTGGGAGTTGAGCTTTGTCTATCAATGTTGAAACCAAGACTATTTAGAGGATACTTTTATAACTTGTAAATATAAGGATTTTCCAGTTACTGTTTGCTACTTGTTTCAACGTTAACTCTAGTGAAAGCAATAGACATATTTGATATTATTTCATTCCTCTGAAGTTGGCTGAAACTTGCTGCATAGCACATACAATAATGGTCTCTTTTACATGTGCTTCTCTGCCATCACCTCTTGTGCATCTTGGGAATCACGCCTCAGTACAGATCCAAAGGAAAGAAATAGTAGAGAGGATTATCTACAAACGTTGATTCCAATTTGCCAGATCTATAAATTTTTTGTGTATTCTTAGTGATTTGATTTCTGGGAATCTATCGATTCATCTTGTTTTTCTTCCTTCCTTCCAGCAATGCTATTAAAAACCTTTGAATGTTTCCATCATATACCAGGCACTGTTCTAGGAACTACATGAGTATTTGGTGCATTCAATGTCTTTCGATTCTACTGTTTTTACTTCTGCTTTTGGGCTCTTTTATTTAAATATTTTTAATGTTTTTAAAATAAGATGTGCTTTGATTTGAAAAGCATGTTGAATGTGACTGCTTTTTTATTATAAAAACTCTATTCTTATTGCAGAAGTGCAAGAAAAAATGAATAGAATACAAAACAACAAATTTTCATACAAAGATAACTACTGTTAATATTATGACATTATCTTTCCATATTTTAGTGTACCTATTATATTTCTATATCTATATGTACTAAGGTACATTGGGTGTGCATACATCTGTGTGTATAGATGTGCATTGCATATGAGCATATCTCTTTGTGTCCACAGTATTTATCATTTGTGGATACCTGTGTATGCATGCAAATTACTATTTATTCTTTCATTTATTAAACACTTATTGTATTTCTATTATGTTCCAGGCACTGTGCTCTACATTGGTTGCCACTGTATAAGACGCACGCATTTTTCTAACCTAACATTTTTCAAAATGATGAGTCTTATACATGGAGAAATATGGTATACACCCTCCAAATGTCTCTGTGAACATTTCTTTTTTTTATTTTTTATTTTTTTACAGAGACTGGGAGAGAGTCTGATAAAGGAATAGATAGGTACATACAGACAGAAATGGACAGAGTTTTCATTATGTGACAGGTCACAGATCAATCATCAATTTTTTGTTGTGACCCCTTACATGTTCAATGAATCCTGTCTCATATATGACTTGACCAAGGGACTACAAGTGATCGAGTGACCGTTTACTTGATCCAGTGACCTTGGGCTTAAGCTGGTGAGCTTTGCTCTAATCATATGATCCCTTGGACAGGCTGGCCACCCTGGAATCTCATACATGGCTTCTCTGCATTACAGTTGAATGCGCTAACCACTGTGCAAACGCCTGCTCAGGCTGTTTACAGTTTTGTTTTGTTTTTACTTTCTCTGGATTTTATTTAGTATCCTGGTTCTTAATATAGGTGGAAAGGCTGTGTATTTTATGGTTTTCTTGCCGTAAAATATATAGGTCACTACATTTTACAATAGTTTCTTTTTGTAGATTATATTTCCAATAATATTAAGGTATTTTGCATTTTGAATTGTGATTTTGAGGGGGAGTTATTTAGGAATAATTTTCTTACTGTCAAAAAATAGAATTTTTGGTTAATTTCTATTACTGCTTACTATATTAAGTGTAATGACAACAAGAAACATGTTTTATATCATTTCTAAGGTTAGAGGTAGTGGAAACTTCTTTGAAAGAACATACAGGATTATCTGTGGTAAATGTTTTCCAAGTGCGCTTCCCTGGCTCAACCTCATGTGCACATTTGGAATAACAGCTCAGATGAGTTCATCTGGAAAAATACATCTGTTGGGTGTTGTCCGTTATCTATCAGTGTTGAATCCAAGGCTATCTAAAAGAAACATTTATAACTTGTAAATATAAATAAATTCTAGTTACTGCTTGCTACTTCTTTCAATGTTAATTGTAATGAAAGCAAGAGATATACTTGGTATCATTTCAATCCTCTGAAGTCGGCTGGAAATTTGCTCCATAGCACATATAATAATGGTCTCTGTTACATGTGCTTCTCTGCTGACACCTCATGTGCATCTTGGGAATCACACCTCATTACTGGTGTAAAGGAATATTTTGGTTGACAGCATTGTCTATAAACTTTTATTCTAATTTGCAGTTTCTGTAAAGATTTTATGTATCCTTAGTGGTTTGTTTTCTGAAAATCTCTCGGTTCATCTTGTTTTTCTCCTTTCTTTCCAGCCATGCTTTCATAAAGTGTTTGAAAGTGCCCATCATATACCAGGCAATGTGCTAAGAACTCATGTATGTGCACTCAATGAATTCCATTTCTAAGCTTTTAACTTCTGTCTTTTTAACTTCTTTTTTTTCTGTATTTTTCTGAAGCTTGAAACGAGAGAGACAGTCAGACAGACTACCGCATGTGCCAGACCGAGATCCACTCGGCATGCCCACTAGTGGGCGAAGCTCTGCCAACCAGGGGAGGATGCTCTGCATCCCCAGGCATAGCCCTGTTTCGACCAGTACTACTGAAGCGCCCTGGTTTTCTTTGCTTCATTGGTGCCTCGGTTGCGGGAGGGGAAGGGAGAGACATAGAGGAAGGAGAAGGGGAGAGGTGGAGAAGCAGATGGGTGCTTCTTCTGTATGCCTTGGCTGGGAATCGAACCCTGGACTTCTGCACGCGAGGCTGATGCTCTACCACTGAACCAACCAGCGAGGGATTAACTTCTTTTATATACACCTACTTCGTGTATTGTAAAATAGGATGTGCTTTAATTTGACAGGTATGTTGAATTTTAACAACTTTTTCATTGTAAAAAATGTATTCTTATTGCAGGAGTGCAAGAAAAATGATCTCAAAAAAAACAAAAATTTTTATACAGATATATCTACTGTTAAAATTAGGACATTTTTTTCTATATTTTTTGTGTACCTCTTATATTTCTCTATGTATATATACTCTGGTACATTGGGTGTGTTTACATCAGTGTGCATAGATGTGCATTGCACATGAGCATATATCTCTTTGTCCACAGTGTCTGTCATTTGTGCATATCTGTGTTTGTATGCAAATGAATATATATTCATTCATTCAGGAAACATTTATAGTATTTCTATTATGTGCCAGGCACTCTGCTTGAAACTGTTTGCCTATAGTAAATGAGACAGACTCACTTTTTGTCTTTATGAATACTACACCGTCATGGGGTGACAGAAAGAAAAAAATATACATAAATAAAATAATCGTAAGTTTATCAAGCACTGTATTTGGTAGTGGAATATCTTTGGTGTCAGTTATGATTTATTGTGGCGAGGTTCAGTATATCAGTTTCTCAGAAGGCAGAGCTGAGAAATCAGTCTCAGTTTTTCAGCAATGCGTGTTCCCAGTTATAAAACTACAAAAATATAGAAGTTATGAAACAAAGACCCTGGGAGGTGTTAAGTGAGCAAAAGACCTAGCTTGTATGTGGTGACCAATGTTCAGATAAGTTATTATGTCCAAAACTTAGGAGCTGTATTAGTCTGGACTACTGCCACGGCACAAGAGAAAGTGCATGTTAGCAAAGGGGTCATTTCATCTAAACAATTAGTAATAGTGATTATGCCCCTCAATTTCAAGAGCAAAGAAAAGTCTTCTGGTGTGGTCACCACAGCAGACCAGATTATCATTTATTTTTTAATTACCTCTGGTTTTCTCTAGTAATTTTTTTCCAAAAAGACAATGGCTTGCTTTCACCAGAGAGTTCATTAGTTAAAGCATGACACCCATACTTTAATGTCATAGGTGTGCTCCTGGGTGAAGGCACAAACATTAACAAATTGATGTTTCTGACTATCGGTCTGTCTTTTATCCCCTTTATCCTGTCTCTAACATGAATAAATAAATAAAAGAAAAGATGACAATGGATTTTTTGGGGTTTTTTTTTGAAGATTAAATTGCATAGAAGAATTAGTTATGTTTTTCAAAATCTCACCCCAAGAAGAAATAAATGGTAAGGTCTTAAAATACCATATTTCCCCATGTATAAGAAGCCTGCCTTCATTGGACACACTTTAATTTGGGGGCACAATATTTGAGAAAATGATAACAAATGCCAATAAATGGAAAATGCATGTAAAAAATACTACAACAACTTTATAAGATGCAAATAATTTTCTAACCCCACATTTTTCAAACAAGATGGGTCTTATACATGGGGAAATATGGTGTACACCCTTGAAAAGTCTCTGTGATTATTTCTTTTTTTTTTCTTTATTTTCTTTTACAGAAACAGGGAGTGAGTCAGAAACAGGTATAGATAGGGACAGACAGAAAATATGGAGATTTTTTATTATGTGTTAGGTCACATATCAATCAACAGTTTTTGGTTGTGATCCCTTACATGTTCATTGACTCCTGTCTCATATGTGACTTGACCAGGAGACTACAACTGATCGAGTGACCGATTGCTTGAGCCAGTGTCATTGGTCTTAAGCTGGTGAGCTTTGCTCAAATCATATGAGCTCATGGTCAATCTGGCGCCCTTGGGATCTCAAACCTGGGTTCCCTGCATTCCATTCGAATGGTCTATCCACTATGCAATATCCTGCTCAGGCTGTGAAAATTTTTTTCTTTTATTATCTCTGGTTTTTATTTACTTTCCTGGTTTTTAATATGGGTTGAAAGGCTGAGTATTTTAAGGTTTTCTTGTCCTAAAATATATTTATCACTACCTTTTTCCAAAGGTTTTTTTTTTTGTAATTTATATTTCCATTAATTTTAGGGTGTTTTACAACTTGAATTGGGATTTTGAGGGAAGGTTAGCTAAGAGTAAATTTCCTTACCTTCAAAAAAAGAATGTTTAGTTAATTTCTATTACTGTTTACTATATTAAGTGTAATGACAACAAGAAACATGCTTTATATTATTTCTAAGGTTAGAGGTAGTTGAAACTTGCTTGAAAGAACATACAGGATTATCTGTTGTAAATATTTTTCAAGTGCGCTTCCCAGCTGCCACCTCGTGTGCACCTTGGGAATAACAGCTCAGATCAGTTCACCTAAAAAAATGTATCAGTTGGGTTATCTATCAAGGTTGAATCCAAGGCTATCTAAAAAGAAACTTTTATAACTTGTAAATATAAGGAATTTCTAGTTAGTGATTGCTCCTTCTTTCTACGTTAATTGTAGTGAAAGCAAGAGATATACTTGGTATCATTTCAATCCTCCAAAGTTGGCTGGAACTTGCTCCATAGAACATACAATAATGGTCTCTGTTACATGTGCTTCTCTGCTGACACCTCGTGTGCATCTTGGGAATCATGCCTCATTACTGGTGCAAAGGAATATTTTGGTAGACAGCGTTGTCTATAAACTTTGATTCTAATTTGCAGTTTCTTTAAAGATTTTAATGTATCCTTAGTGGTTGTTTTCTGAAAATCTCTCGGTTCATCTTGTTTTTCTCTTTTCCTTCAAGCCATGATTTCATAAAGCCTTTGAAAGTGCCCATCATATACCAGGCACTGTGCTAGGAACTCATGTACGTGCTCTCAATGACTTCCGTTTCTACGCTTTTTACTTCGGCCTTTTTAACTTCTTTTTTTTCTGTATTTTTCTGAAGCTGGAAACAAGAGAGACAGTCAGACAGACTCCCGCATGCGCCTGACTCAGGTCCACTCAGAACGCCCACCAGAGAGTGAAGCTCTGTCACCAGGGGTTGATGCTCTGCACCCGTGGGTCTTATCCTTGTAGTGAACAAAGCCACTCTATCACCTGGGGCAGAGGTCAAGGAGCCATATGCAGCTCCCAGGTTATCTTTGCTTCAATGGTGACTCGGCTGCGGGAGGGGAAGAGAGAGACAGAGAGGAAGGATAGGGGGAGGGGTGGAGAAGCAGATGAGAATTCTCCTGTGTGCCCTGGCCGGGAATCAACCTGGGACAATGCTCTACCACTGAGCCAACCAGCCAGGGCTTACCTTCTTTTATATACATCTACTTCGTGTATTGTAAAATAGGATGTGCTTTGATTTGAAAACAATTTTGAATTTTAACAGCTTTTGCATTACAAAAAATATATTCTTATTGCAGGAGAGCAAGAAAAAAGATCTCAAAAGCAATCACAACAAATTTTCATAAAGATATATCTACAGTTAATATTAGGACATTTTCTTTCCATATTTATTGTGTACCTCTTAAATTTCTCTATGTATATATACAGAGGTACATTGAGTATACGTTCTTCTGTTTGCATAGATGTTAATTGCACATGAGCATATCTCTCTGTGTCCACAGTGTCTGTTATTTGTGGATATCTGTGTATGTATGCAAATGACTATTTATTCATTCATTCAGGAAACATTAATTGTATTTCTATTATGTGCCAGGCACTGTGCTAGAAACTGATTGCCTATAGTGAATGAGACAGACTCACTTTCTTTCTTTATGAATACTGCACTGTCATGGCATAGGCAGAAAAAAATATATACATGAATAAAATAATTGTAAGTTTATTGATCACTTAATTTGGTAGTGCAATATCTTTGGTGTCATTTATGACTTACTGTGGCAAGGTTCAGTATATCAGTTTTTCAGAAGGCTGATCTGAGACTTAAGTGTCATATTTCAGCAATGTGTATTCTCAGATATAAAACTGAGAAAATATAGAAGTTTTGAAACAAAGACCCTGGGAGGTGTTCTGTGAGCAAAAGAACCTAGCTTGTATATGGTGACCAATGCTCAGATAAGTTCTTATGTCCAAGGCTGAGGAGGTCTCTCAGTCTGGACTGCTGCCATTGGACAAGAGAAAGTGCATGTTAGGAAAGGGGTCACTTTGTGCTAAAAAATTAGAAATAGTGATTATGCACCTGAATTTCAAGAGCAAAGAATAATCTTCTGGTGTTGTCACCACAGCACAATAGATTATCATTTTATTTTATATACCTCTGTTTTTTTTCAGAATTTTTTTTTCAAAAAACAAAGGCTTGCTCTCACCAGAGAGCTCAGTAGTGAAAGCATCACACCCATACGCTAATGTCATAGGTTTGCTCCTGGGTCAAGGCACATACAGAAACAGATTTATGTTTCTGACTAACTGTCTGTCTTTTTCCCTCTCTATCCTGCCTTTAACATGAATAAATAAATAAAGGAAAAAATGACAATGGCTTTTTGTTCTTGTTTTTGCAGCTTAAATTGCATAGAAGAATGAATTATGTTTTTCAAAATCTCATCCCAAAGGGGAAATAAATGGTAAAGTTGTAAAGTACCATATTTCCCCATGTATAAGAATCCTCCCTGTATAAGACGTACCTTAATTTTGGGTCACAAATTTTGAAAAAGTGATAACAAATGTGAATAAATGGGAAATGCAAGTAAAAAATACTCAACCAGTTTATAAGGCGCTCCTAGTTTTCTAACCCCAAAATTTTCAAAAATGGTGAGTCTTATACATTGGGAAATATGGTATATACCCTCCAAATGTGTCTATGAACATTTCTTTTTTTTTTTTTTTTTTTTTAAAATAAATTTTTATTAATGGTAATGGGATGACATTAATAAATCAGGGTACATATATTCAAAGAAAACATGTCTAGGTTATTTTGTCATTAAATTATGTTGCATACCCCTCGCCCAAAGTCAGATTGTCCTTCGCCACCCTCTATCTAGTTCTCTGTGCCCCTCCCCCTTCCCCTAACTCTCCCCCTGTCCTCCCTCCCCCCACCCCTGGTAACCACCACACTCTTGTCCATGTCTCTTAGTCTCATTTTTATGTTCCACCAATGTATGGAATCATGTAGTTCTTGTTTTTTTCTGATTTACTTATTTCACTCCTTATAATGTTATCAAGATCCCACCATTTTGCTGTAAATGATCTGATGTCATCGTTTCTTATGGCTGAGTAGTATTCCATAGTGTATATGTGCCACATCTTCTTTATCCAGTCTTCTATTGAAGGGCTTTTTGGTTGTTTCCATGTCTTGGCCACTGTGAACAGTGCTGCAATGAACATGGGGCTACATGTGTCTTCACGTATCAATGTTTCTGCGGTTTTGGGGTATATACCCAGTAGAGGGATTGCTGGGTCATAAGGTAGTTCTATTTGCAGTTTTTTGAGGAACCACCATACTTTCCTCCATAATGGTTATACTACTTTACAGTCCCACCAACAGTGAATGAGGGTTCCTTTTTCTCCACAGCCTCTCCAACATTTGCTATTACCCGTCTTGTTGATCATAGCTAATCTAACAGGGGTGAGGTGGTATCTCATTGTAGTTTTGATTTGCATTTCCCTAATAACTAATGAAGCTGAGCATTTTTTCATATATCTGTTGGCCATTTGTATCTCTTCCTGGGAGAAGTGTGTGAACATTTCTTTATCCTTTTTTTTTAAGATACAGGGAGAGAGTCAGAAAGAGGGATAGATAGGGACAGACAGACAAAAATGGAGAGAGTTTTTTATGTGCCAGGTCAGAGATCAATCATTTCTTTTTATTTGTGACCCTTTACATGTTCATTGACTCCTGTCTCATATGTGCCTTGACCAGGGGACTACAGCTGATCGAGTGACCGCTTCCTCAATCCAGCGTCCTTGGGCTCAAGTTGGTGAGCTTTGCTCAAACCACATGAGCCCAAGCTCAAGCTGGCGCCATTGGGATCTCAAACCTGCGTCCTTCGCATTCCAGTCAAATGCTCTAACCACTTTGACATTGCCTGCTCAGGCTGTGAAGATCATTTTCTTTTACATTCTCAGGATTTTATTTAGTATTCTGGTGTTTAGTATGTGTGGAATAGCTGTGTATTTTAAGGTCTTCTTACCCTAAAATATATTCATCACAACATTTTTCCATAGGTTTCCATATGTAGTTTTTCTTTCCATTAATTTTAAAGTATTTTGCAACTTGAAGTGGGATTTTGAGGTGGGTGTTATTTAGGAGTGAATTTCCTTACCTTCAAAAAAGGGATTTTTAGTTCATTTCTATTACTGTTTACTATATTAAGTGTATGACAACAAGAAACATTCTTTATATCATTTCAAAGGTTAGGGGTTGTGGAAACTTGCTTTTAAGAACATACAGGATTAACTGTGGTAAATGTTTTCCAAGTGTGCTTCCCTGCTGCCACCTCGTGTGCACCTTCTGAATAACAGCTCAGATTAGTTAACCTGGAAAAATAAATCAGTTGGGTGTTCTGCATTTTCTATTAATGTTGATCCAAGGCTATCTAATAGAAACGTTTATAACTTGTAAATATAAGAAATTTCTAGTTACTGCTTGCTACTTCTTTCAACGTTAATTGAAATGAAAGCAAGAGATATACATGTTATCCTTTCCGTCCTCTGAATTTGGCTGGAACTTGCTCCATAGCACATACAATAATTGTCTCTTTTACATGGGCTTCTCTGCTGCCACCTAGTGTGCATCTTGGGAATCACACCTAATTACAGGTCGAAAAGAATAATTTGGTAGAGAGCATTGTCTATAAACTTTGATTCCAATTTGCCTTTTCTGTAAAGATTTTATATAATGTTAGTTGTTTGTTTTCTGAAAATCTCTCGGTTCATCTTGTTTTTCTTCTTTATTTGTAGCAATGCTTTCATAAAGCATTAAAAAGTGCCCATCATATACCAGGCACTGTGCTAGGAACTCATGTTCCTGCACTCAATGAATTCCCATTCTACTCTTTTAACTTCTGTTTTTTTGAACTTATTTATATAAATCTACGTCATGTATTGTAAAATAGAATGTGCTTTGATTTGACAAGTATGTTCAATTTCAAATGCTTCTTTATTATAAAAAATGTATTCTTATTGCAGAAGTGCAAGAAAAATAATTTCAGAAAAACAACAAATTTTTATACAGATATATCTACTGTTAATATTAGGACATTTTCTTACCATATTTTTTGTGTAATTATTATATTTCTCTATGTATATATACTCAGGATCATTGGATTTGTGTACATCTGTGTGCATAGATGTGCATTGCACTTGAGCATATCTTTCTGTGTTCACAGTGTCTGTCATATTTGGATATCTGTGTATGTATGAAAATGATTATTTATTCATTCATTAATTCAAGAAATACTTATTGTATTTCTATTATGTGCCAGGCACTGTGTTCGAAACTCATTGCCTATAGTGAATGAGACAGACTAACTTTTTGTCTTTATGAATACTACACTGTCATTGGGTAAACAGAAAGAAAACAATATACACAAATAAAATAATGGTAAGTTTAACAAGCACTGAATTTGGTAGTGCAATATCTTTGGTGTCACTTATGATTTATTGTGGTGAGGATCAGTATATAAGTTTCTCAGAGAGCAGAGCTGAGACATAAGTCTCAGTTTTTCAGCAATGCGTGTTCTCAGGTATAAAACTGAGAAAATATAGAAGCTATGAAACAAAGACCCTGGGAGGTGTTCTGTGAGCAAAAGAGCCTAGCTTGTATGTCATGACCAATTCTCAGGTAAATTCGGATGTCCAAAATTAGGAGGTCACTCAGTCTGGACTGCTGCCATGGCACAAGAGAAAGTGCATGTTAGGAAAGGGGCATGGTGTGCTAAACAATTAGAAATAATGATTATGCCGCTGAATTTCAAAAGTAATGAAAAGTCTTCTGGTGCTGTCACCACATCAGACTAGATAATCATTTTATTTTTTAATTACCTCTGGTTTTCTCTAGTAAATTTTTCCCCCAAAATACAATGGCTTGCTCTCACCACAGAGCTCAGTAGTTAAAGCATCACACCCATACGCTAATGTCATAGGTTTGCTTTTGGGTCAAGGCACATACAGAAAAAGATTGATGTTTCTGACTCTCTGTCTGTTGTTTTCCCCCTTCATCTTGCCCCTAAAATGAATAAATAAATAAAAGAAAAAATGAGAATGGCTTTTTTGTTGTTGTTTTTGCAGCTTAAATTGCATAAAAGAATGAGTTATGTTTTTCAAAATCTCATCCCAAGAGGAAATAAATGGTAAGGTTTTAAAGTACCATATTTCACCCTGTATAAGAAACCTCCCTGTATAAGAAGCACCTTAATTTTGGGGCACAAATTTTGAAAAAATGATAACAAATTTTAATAAAGGGGAAATGCAAGTAAAAAATACTACAATCACTGTATAAGACGCACCCAGTTTTCTAACCCCACATTTTTCAAAAGAGATGAGTCTTATACATGGGGAAATATGGTATGCCCTCTCCAAATGTCTCTGTGAACATTTCTTTTTTCTTTTTTTTTTTTTACAAAGATAGGGAGAAGATCAGAGTGAGGCATAAATAGAGACAGACAGAAAGAAATGGAGCAAGTTTATATTATGTGCCAGGAAACTAATCAATCATCAGATTTTCTCTGTGACCCTTTACGTGATCATTGACTCCTGTCTCATATGTGCCTTGACCAGGGGGATACAGCTCATAGAGTGACCGCTTGCTCGAGGCAGCGACCTTGGACTCATGCTGGTGAGTTTTGCTCAATCCACATGAGCCCATGATCAAACTGGCACCGTGGGATCTCAAACCTGGGTCCTCCACATTGCAGTAAAATACTCTAACCCGTGCGTCATCGCCTGTTCAGGTTGTGGACATTTTTTTTTTTACTTCTTCTGAATTTTATTTATTATCGTGTTTCTCAGAATGGGTGAAAAAGCTATGTATTTTAAGGTTTTCTTGCGCTAAAATATATTCATCACTACATTTTTTTCATAGGTTTTCCTATGTAGTTTTTACTTCCATTAATTTTAAGGTATTTTGCAACTTGAATTGTGATTTCAAAAGAAGGGTTACTTAGAAGTGAATTTAATTACTTTAAAAAAGGGATTTTAGTTAATTTCTATTACTGTTTAATATATTAAGTGTAATGATAACAGGAAACATGCTTTATATCATTTCTAACATTAGAGGTAGTTGAAACTTGCTTGAAAGAACATACAGGATTATCTGTGGTTAATGTTTTTCAAGTGCCCTTCTCTGCTGCCACCTAGTGTGCACCTTGGGAATAAAAGCTCAGAGCAGTTTACCTGGAAAAATACATCAGTTGTGTGTTGTGAATTATCTATCAATGTTGAAGCCAAGGCTAACTAAAGGAAACTATTATAACTTGTAAATATAAGGAATTTCTAGTTAGTGCTTGCTACTTCTTTCAACGTTCATTGTAGTGAAAGCAAGAGATATACATTTTATCATTTCCACCCTCTGAAGTTGGCTGGAACTTGCTCCATAGCAAGTTCTCTGTTATATGTGCTTCTCTGCTGCCACTTTTTGTGCATGTTTGAAATAAGGCTTCAGTACAGGTCCAAAGGAATATTTTGTTAGAGAGCATTCTCTATAAACGTTGAATAAAAATTGCCGTTCCTGTCAAGTTTTTGTGTACACTTAGTAGTTTGTTTTCTGAAACTCTCGGTTCATCTTGTTTTTCTACTTTCCTTCCAGCCATGCTTTAAAAAGCCTTTGAAAGTGCCCATCATATACCAGGCTGTTCTAGGAACTCATGTTCCTGCACTCAATGAGTTCCCATTCTACTCTTTTAAATTCTGTCTTTTTAACTTCTTTTATAAAAACCAACTTCGTGTATTGTAAAATAGGATGTGCTTTGATTTGACAAGTATGTTGAATTTTAACAGATTTCTCATTATGAAAAATGTATTCTTATTGCAGAAGTGCATAAAAAATGATCTCAGAAACAACAACAAATTTTCATACAGATACATCTACTGTTAATATTAGGATATTTTCTTTCCATATTTTTTGTGTACCTCTTATATTTCTCCATGTATATATACTCTGGTATATTGGGTGTGTTTACATCTGTGTGCATAGATGTGCATTGCACATGAGCATATCTCTCTGTGTCCACAGTGTCTGTCATTGTTGCATATCTGTGTACATATGCAAATGAATATATATTCATTCATTCAGGAAACATTTATTGTATTTCTATTATGTGCCAGGCACTGTGCTGAACATTGTTTGTTTATACTGAATGAGACAGACTCACTTTTTGTCTTTATGAATACTACACTGTCATGAGGTTACAGGAAGAAAAAATATACATAAATAAAATAATCAAAAGTTTATCAAGCACTGAATTTGGTAGTGCAATATCTTTGATGTCAGTTATGATTATTGTGGCGAGGTTCTGTATATAATTTTCTCAGAAGGCAGAGTTGAAACATAAGTCTCAGGTTTTCAACAATGGTTATTCACAGATATAAAACTGAGAAAATATAGAAGTTATGAAACAAAGACCCTAGCAGGTGTTCTGTGAGCAAAAGAACCTAGATTTTATGTGGTGAAGAATGCTCAGAAATTCTGATGTCCAAGGCTTAGGGGGTCTCTCAGTTTGGACTGCTGTCACAGCACATGAGAAAATGCATGTCAGAATAGAGGTCACTTTGTGCTAAGGAATTAGAAATAGTGATTATGCACCTGAATTTAAAGAGCAAAGAAAAGTCTTCTTGTGTTGTCACCACTGCAGACAAGAAAATCATTTTATTTTTAATTACCTCTGGTTTTTTCTAGAAAAAATTTTCCCCAAAAGACAATGGCTTGCTCTCACCAGAGAGCTCAGTAGTAAAAGCATCACACCCATATGCTAATGTCATAGGTTTGCTCCTGTGTCAAGGCACATGCAGAAACAAATTGATGTTTATTACTATCTGTCTGTATTTCCCCCCCCTTTATCCTGCATCTAACATGAATAAATAAATTTAAAAAATGACAAAGTCTTTTTTGTTGTTGTTTTTGCAGCTTAAATTACATAGAAGATTGAATTATGTTTCTCAAAATCTCACCCCAAGAGGAAATAAATGATAATGTCTTAAAGTCCCATATTTTCCCATGTATAAGAAGCCTCCATGTATAAGACGCACCTTAATTTTGGGGTACACATTTTGAGAAAATGATACTAAATGCGAATAAATGGGAAATGCAAGTAAAAAATACTACAACCATTGTATAATATGCACGCAGTTTTCTAACCCAACAATTTTCAAAAAAGATGAGACTTATACATGGAGAAATATGGTATACACCCTCCA
Organism: Saccopteryx leptura; assembly: GCF_036850995.1. Taxonomy (NCBI): domain Eukaryota; kingdom Metazoa; phylum Chordata; class Mammalia; order Chiroptera; family Emballonuridae; genus Saccopteryx; species Saccopteryx leptura. The sequence goes on from NW_027095719.1 coordinate 448,450, forward strand.
ATTGACTCTGTGAACATTTCTTTTTTTCCTTTTTATTATTATTTTTTTTTCGGAGACAGAGAGAGATTCAGATAAAAAAATAGATACAGACAGAGAGACAAAAATGGAGAGAATTTTTATTATGTGCCAGGTCACAGATCAATCATCAGTTTTTCATTGTGATCCCTTACGTGTTCACTGACTCCTGTCTCACATGTGCCTTGACAAGGGGGCTACAGCTGAATGAGTGACCGCTAGCTCGAGCCAGCGACCTTGAGCACAAGCTGCCGAGAGCTTTGCTCAAACCACATGAGCTCACGTTCAAGCTGGCACCCTTGGGATCTAAAGCCTGGGTCCTCCGCATTCCAGTCAAATGTTCTAACCACTGCACAATTGCCAGCTCAGTCTGTGAACATTTTTATTTTTTTTTACATTCTTTGCATTTTATTTAGTATCCTGGTTTTTAATATAGGTAGAAAGGTTCTGTATATTAAGGTTTTCTTGCCATAAAATATATTCATCACTACATTTTTTCAATAGGATTCCTTATGTAGTTTTTATTTCCAAAAATTTTGAGATATTTTGCAACTTGAATTGTGATTTTTTTGGGGGGGGTCATTTAGGAATAATTTACTTACCATCAAGAAAGGGAAATTTAGTTAATTTCTATTACTGTTTACTATATTGAGTGTAATGACAACAAGAAATATGCTTTATATCATTTCTAAGGTTAGAGGTAGTGGAAACTTGCTTGAAAGAACATTCAGGATTATCTGTGGTAAATGTTTTCCAAGTGCGCTTCCCTGCCTCCACGTCATGTGCACCTTTAAAATAACAGCTCAGATAAGTTCACCAGGAAAAATACATCTCTTTGGTGTTGTGCATTATCTATCAATGTTGAAACTAAGGCTATCTAAAATAAACTTTTAAAACTTGTAAATATAAATAAATTCTAGTTACTGCTTGGACTTCTTTCAATGTTAATTGTAGTGAAAACAAGAGATATACTTAGTATCATTTCAATCCTCTGAGGTTGGCTGGAACATGCTCCAAAGCACATACAATAATGTTCTCTGTTATATGTGCTTCTTTGCTGACACCTCGTGTGCATCTTGGGAATCATGCCTCATTACTGGTGTAAAGGAATATTTTGGTAGACAGCGTTGTCTATAAACTTGGATTCTAATTTGAAGTTTCTGTAAAGATTTTATGTATCCTTAGTGGTTTGTTTTCTGAAAATCTCTCGGTTCATCTTGTTTTTCTCTTTTCCTTCCAGTCATGCTTTCATAAAGCCTTTGAAAGTGCCCATCATATACTAGGCACTGTGCTAGAAACTCATGTACATTCACTCAATGACTTCCATTTCTACACTTTTAACTTCTGTATTTTTAACTTCTTTTTTTCCTGTATTTTTGTGAAGCTGGAAACTAGAGAGACAGTCAGACAGACTCCCGCATGTGCCCGACTGAGATCCACTCAGCACGCCTACCAGGGGGCGATGTTCTGGCCACCAGGGGCCAATGCTCTGCAACCCCCGGTCATAGACCTTTTGCAACCAGAGCCACTTTTGCGCCTGGGGCAGAACCAATGAGCCATCTCGAGTGCCAGGGTTATCTTTGCTTTAATGGAGCCTCTGCTGCGGGAGGGTAAGGGAGAGACAGAGAGGAAGGAGAGAGGGAGAGGTGCAGAAGCAGGTGGTCACTTTTCCTGGGTGCTGTGATTAAGAATCAAACCCAGCACTTATGCAGACAAGACCAACACACTAGCACTGTGCCAACCAGCCACGGCTTAACTTCTTTTATATACATCTACTTCGTGTATTGTAAAATAGAATGTGCTTTGATTTGAAAAGTATGTTAAATTTTAACATCTTTTTTATTATAAAAAATGTATTCTTATTGCAGAATTGCAAGAAAAATGATCTCTAAAACAACAACAACAAATTTTCATACAGATATATCAACTGTTAATATTATGACATTTTCTTTTCCTATTCTTTGTGTACTTCTTGCTTGAAAGAACATACAGTATTATCTGTGGTAAATGTTTTCCAAGTGCGCTTCCCTGCTACCACCTCGTGTGCACCTTGGGAATAACAGCTCAGAACAGTTCACCTAGAAAAATAAATCAGTTGGCAGTTGTGCATTATCTATCAATGTTGAATCCAATTCTATCTAAAATAAACTTTTAAAACTGGTAAATATAAAAAATTTCTAGTTAGTGCTTGCTACTTCTTTCAAAGTTAATTTCAGTGAAAGCAAGAGATATACTTGTTATCATTTCAATCCTCTGCAGTTGGCTGGAACTTGCTCTATAGCACATACAATAATGGTCTCTGTTACATGTGCTTCTCTGCTGTCACCTCGTGTTCATTTTGAAAATCATGCCTCAGTACAGTTCCAAAGAAATAGTTTGGTAGAGAGCATTGTCTATAAACTTTTATTCCAATTTGCCTTTTTTGTAAGTATTTTATATATCCTTAGTGGTTTGTTTTCTGAAAATCTCTCGGTTCATCTTGTTTTTCTATTTCCTTTCATCCATACTTTCATAAAGCCTTTGAAAGTGCCCATCATAAACCAGGCACTGTGCTAAGAAGTCATGTCTCTGCACTCAATGACGTCCATTTCTACGATTTAATCTTCTCATTTAACTTCTTTTTTTTTTTTTTTTTGTATTTTTCTGAAGCTAGAAACAGGGAGAGACAGTCAGACAGACTCCCACATGCGCCCAACAGAGATCCACTCAGTACGCCCAACAAGGGCGACACTCTGCCCACCAGGGGTCGATACTCTGCACCCTTGGGTCATCGCCCTGTTGTGACCAGAGCCACTCTAGCATCTCGGGCAGAAGCCAAGGAGACATCCTTAGTTCCCGGGCCATCTTTGTACCAATGGTGCCTTGGCTGTGGGAGGGGAAGAGAGAGACAGAGAGGAAGGAGAGGGGGAGGGGTGGAGAAGCACATGGGCGCTTCTCCTTTGTGCCTTGGCCAGGAATAAAACCCGGGACTTCTGCACGCGAGGCCAACACTCTACCACTTAGCCAACCAGCCAGGGCTTAACTTCCTTTAAATGTATCTACTTCATGTATTGTAAAATAGGATGTGCTTTGATTTGACAAGTATGTTGAATTTTAGTTACTCTTTCACTATATAAAATGTATTCTTATTGCAGTACTGCACAAAAAATGATCTGAAAAAACAATCACAACATATTTTCATACAGATATAAATACAGTTAATATTAGGACATTTTCTTTCCATATTCTTTGTGTACTTCTTATATTTCTCTATGTATATATATTCAGGTACATTGGGCTTGTGTACATCTGTGTGCATAGATGTGCAATACACATGAGTATATCTCACTGTGTCCACAGTGTCTGTCATTTGTGGATATCTGTGTATGTATACAAATGATTTTTTATTCATTCAATCATTCAAGAAACACTTATTGTATTTCTATTATGTGCCAGGCACTGTCCTCAACACTGGCTGTCTATAGTGAATGAGACAGACTAACTTTCTGTCTTTATGAATACTACACTGTTATGGGGTAGACAGGAAGAAAAAAATATACATAAATAAAAAAATCGTAAGTTTAAGAAGCACTGAATTTGGTAGTGCAATATTTTTGGTGTCAGTTATGATTTATTGTGGCGAGGTTGATTATATCATTTCCTCAGGAGGCAGAGCTCAGACATAAGTCTCAGTTTTTCCACAATGCGTGTTCTCAGGTATAAAACTGAGAAAATCTAGAAGTTATGAAACAAAGAACCTGGGAGGTGTTCTGTGAGAAATAGATCCTAACTTTTATGTGGTGGCCAATGCTCAGATAAATTCTGATGTCCTAGGCTTAGGAGGTCTCTCAGTCTGGGCTGCTGCCACGGCACAAGAGAAAGTGCATGTTAGGAAAGGGGTCACTTTGTGCTAAAGAATTAGAAATAGTGATTATGTACCTGAATTTAAAGAGCAAAGAAAAATCTTCTGTTGTTGTCACCACAGAAGACTAGAGAATCATTTTATTTTTAATTACCTCTGATTAACTCTAGAAAAATTTGCCCCAAAAGACAATAGCTTACTCTCACTAGAGAGCTCAGTAGTGAAAGCATCACACCCATATGCTAATGTCATAGGTTTGGTCCTGGGTCAAGGCAGATAAAGTAACAGATTGATATTTCTGACAATCTGTCTGTATTTTCCCCACTTTATCCTGCATCTAACATGAATAAATAAATAAAAGAAAAAATAACAATGGCTTTTTTGTTGTTGTTTTTGCAGCTTAAACTGCATAGAATAATGAATCATATTTTTCAAAATCTCACCCCACGAGGAAATAAATGGTAAGGTCCTAAAGTCCAATATTTCCCCATGTATAAGAAGCATCCTTGTATAAAAAGCACCTTAATTTTTGGGCACAAATTTTGAGAAAATGATAACAAATCCTAATAAATGGGAAATGCAAGTAAAAAATACTACAACCACTGTATAAGACGCACCCAGTATTATAACCCCACATTTTTCAAAAAAGATGAGTCTCATATATGGGAAAATATGGTATACACCCTCCAGATGTCTCTGTGAACATTTCTTTTTTTTTTATGGAGACAGGGAGAGAGTCAGAGAGAGATAGATAGGGACAGACAGACAGAAATGGGCAGAGTTTTTTTTTAATAATAATTTTATTTTTTTAATGGGGTGACATCAGTAAATCAAGATACATATATTCAAAGATAACAAGTCCAGTTTATCTTGTCGTTCAATTATGTTGCATACCCATCACCCAAATCAGATTGTCCTGTCACCTTCTATCTAGTTTTCTTTGTGCTCCTCCCCCTCCCCTTTATTCTCTCCTATTCCCCCCTCCCCCCCATAACCACGACACTCTTATCAATGTCTCTTAATTTCACTTTTATGTCCCACCTACTTATGGAATAATGCAGTTCCTGTTTTTTTTTTCTGGATTACTTATTTCGCTTTGTATCATGTTATCAAGATCCCACCATTTTGCTGTAAATGTTCAGATGTCATCATTTCTTATGGCTGAGTAGTATTTCTTATGTGTCACATCTTCTTTATCCAGTCATCTATTGACGGGCTTTTTGGTTGTTTCCATGTCCTGGCCACTGTGAACAATGCTGCAATAAACAGGGGGCTGCATGTGTCTTTACGTATCAATGTTTCTGAGTTTTGGGGGTATATACCCAGTAGAGGGATTGCTGGGTCATAAGGTAGTTCTATTTTCAGTTTTTTGAGGAACAACCATACTTTCTTCCATAATGGTTGTACTACTTTACATTCCCACCAACAGTGTATGAGGGTTCCTTTTTCTCCACAGCCTCTCCAACATTTGCTATTACCTGTCTTGCTAATAATAGCTAATCGAACAGGTGTGAGGTGGTATCTCATTGCAGTTTTGATTTGCATTTCTCTAATAGCTAAAGAAGATGAGCATCTTTTCATATATCTGTTGGCCATTTGTATTTCTTCCTGGGAGAAGTGTCTGTTCATATCCTCTTCCCATTTCTTTATTGGATTGTTTGTTTGTTTGTTGTTGAGTTTTAAGAGTTCTTTGTATATTTTGGATCTTAGGCCCTTATCTGAGCTGTTGTTTGAAAATATCATTTCCCATTTAGTTGGCTTTATGTTTATTTTGTTATCAGTTTCTCTTGCTGAGCAAAAACTTCTTAGTCTGATGTAGTCCCATTCATTAATTTTTGCCTTCACTTCTCTTGCCTGTGGAGTCAAATTCATAAAATGCTGTTTAAAACCCAGGTCCATGAGTTGAGTACCTATGTCTTCTTCTATGTACTTAATTGTTTCAGGTCTTATGTTTAGATCTTTGATCCATTTTGAGTTAATTTTTGTACAGGGGGACAAACTTTAGTCCAGTTTCATTCTTTTGCATGTGGCTTTCCAGTTTTAGAAATGGGCAGAGTTTTAATTATGGGCCATGTCACAGATCAATCATCAGTTTTTTGTTGTGAGCCATTACGTGTACACTGACTCCTGTCTCACATGTGCTTGACAAGGGGGCTACAGCTGAATGAGTGACTGCTAGTTCGAGCCAGCGACCTTGGACACAAGCTGCTGAGAGCTTTGCTCAAACCACACAAGCTCACGCTCAAGCTGGCGCTGTTGGTATCTTAAGCCTGGGTCCGCATTCCAGTCAAATGTTCTAACCACTGCACAATCGCCTGCTGAGTCTGTGAACATCTTTTTTTTTACTTTCTCTGCATTTTATTTAGTATCCTGGTTTTTAATATAGGTAGAAAGGTTGTGTATATTAAGGTTTTCTTGCCATAAAATATATTCATCACTACATTTTTTCAATAAGATTCTTATGTAGTTTTTATTTCCAAAAATTTTGAGATATTTTGCAACTTGAATTGTGATTTTTATGGGGGGGTCATTTAGGAATAATTTCCATACCGTCAAAAAAGGGAATTTTAGTTAATTTCTATTACTGTTTACTATATTGAGTGTAATGACAACAAGAAACATGCTTTATATCATTTCTAAGGTTAGAGGTAGTGGAAACTCGCTTGAAAGAACATACAGGATTATCTGTGGTAAATGTTTTCCAAGTGCGCTTCCCTGCTTCCACGTCATGTGCACCTTTGGAATAACAGCTCAGATCAGTTCACCAGGAAAAATACATCTGTTTGGTGTTGTGCGTTACCTATCAATGTTGAATCTAAGGCTATCTAAAAGAAACTTTTATAACTTGTAAATATAAATAAATTCTAGTTACTGCTTGCTACTTCTTTCAATGTTAATTGTAGTGAAAGCAAGAGATATACTTAGTATCATTTCAATCCTCTGAAGTTGGCTGGAACTTGTTCCATAGCACATACAATAATGGTCTCTGTTACATGTGCTTCTCTGCTGTCACCTCGTGTGCATCTTGGGAATCACGCCTCATTACTGGTGTAAAGGAATATTTTAGTAGACAGAGTTGTCCATAAACTTGGATTCTAATTTGAAGTTTCCGTAAAGACTTTATGTATCCTTAGTTGTTTGTTTGTGAAAATCTCTCGGATCATCTTGTTTTTCTCTTTTCCTTCCAGACATGCTTTCAGAAAGCCTTTGAAAGTGCCCATCATATACTAGGCACTGTGCTAGAAACTCATGTACATTCACTCAATGACTTCCATTTCTACACTTTTAACTTCTGTCTTTTTAAATTCTTTTTTTTTTTTTTGTATTTTTCTGAAGCTGGAAACTAGAGAGAGTATCAGACAGACCCCCACATGCGCTGAGCGAGATCCACTCGGCACGCATATGAGGGGGTGATGTTCTGCCCACCAGGGGCCCATGCTCTGCAACCCCGGGTCATAGACCTTTTGCGACCAGAGCCACTCTTGCGCCTGGGGCAGAACCAAGGAGCCATCTCCAGCGCCCGGGTTATCTTTGCTTTAATGGAGCCTCTGTTGCGGGAGGATAAGGGAGAGAAAAAGAGGAAGGAGAGAGGGAGAGGTGCAGAAGCTGATGGTCACTTCTCCTGTGTGCTGTGGCTGGGAATTAAACCCGGGACTTTTGCACACGAGGCCGACATTCTAGCTCTGTGCCAACCAACAACGGCTTAACTTCTTTTATATACATCTACTTCGTGTATTGTAAAATAAGATTTGCTTTCATTTGAAAAGTATGTTAAATTTTAACATCTTTTTTATTTTAAAAAAAAGTATACTTATTGCAGAATTGCAAGAAAAATGACCTCGAAAACAACAACAACAAACTTTCATACAGATATATCAACTGTTAATATTATCACATTTTCTTTTCCTATTCTTTGAGTACTTTTTATATTTCTTTATGTATATATATTCAGGTACATTGGGTTTGTGTACTTGTGTGCATAGATGTGCATTGCACATGAGTATATCTCACTGTGTCCACAGTGTCTGTCATTTGTGGATATCTGTGTATGTATACAAATGATCATTTATTCATTCATTCATTCAAGAAACACTTATTGTATTTCTATTATGTGCCAGGCACTGTACTCAACACTGGCCGTCTATAGTGAATGAGACAGACTAACTTTCTGTCTTTATGAATACTACACTGTCATGGGGTAGACAGAAAGAAAAAAATATACATAAATAAAAAAATCATAAGTTTAAGAAGCACTGAATTTGGTAGTGCAATATTTTTGGTGTCAGTTATGTTTTATTGTGGCAAGGTTCATTATATCAGTTCCTCAGAAGGCAGAGCTGAGACATAAGTCTCAGGTTTTCCACAATGTGTGTTCTCAGTTATAAAACTGAGAAAATATAGAAGTTATGAAACAAAGAACCTGGGAGGTGTTCTGTGAGAAATAGATCCTAAATTTTATGTGGTGGCCAAAGCTCAGATAAATTCTGATGTCCAAAGCATAGGAGGTCTCTCAGTCTGGACTACTGCCAAGGCACAAGAGAAAGTGCATGTTAGGAAAGGGTTCCCTTTGTGCTAAGCAAATAGAAATAGTGATTATGCCCCTGAAATTCAAGAGTAAAGAGAATTCTTCAGGTGCTGTCACCACAGCAGATTAGATTATCATTTTATTTTTTAATTACCTCTGGTTTTCTCTAGTAAATTTTTCCTCCAAAATACAATGTCTTTCTCTCACCAGAGAGCTCAGTAGTTAAAGCATCACACCCGTACGCTAGCATCATAGGTTTGCTCCTGGGTCAAGGCATATGTTTCTGACTCTCTGTCTTTTTCACCCTTTATCTTGCCTCTGAAATAAATAAATAAATAAAATCAAAAAATTACAATGGCTTTTTTATTGTTGTTTTTGCATCATAAATAGCATAGAAGAATGAATTATGTTTTTCAAAATCTCACCAGAAGAGGAAATAAATGGTAACGTTGTAAAGTACCATATTTCCCCATGTGTAAGAAGCCTCCCTGTATAAGACGCACCTCAATTTTGGCGCCCAAATTTTGAGAAAATGATAACAAATGTGAATAAATGGGAAATGCAAGTAAAAAATAATACAACCACTGTATAATATGCATACAGTTTTCTAACCCAATATTTTGTAAAAAAGATGAGTCTTATACATGGAGGAATATGGTATACACCCTCCATTTGACTCTGTGAACATATATTTTTTTCCTTTTTTTTTTTGCAGACAGAGAGAGAGTCAGATTGAGAAATATATAGGCACAGAAGATAAAAATGGAGAGAATTTTTATTATGTGCCAGGTCACAGATCAATCATCAATTTTTTGTTGTGACCCCTTACACGTTCATTGACTCCTGTCTCATATGTGACTTGACCAGGGGGCTACAACTGTTTGGGTGACCGATTGCTTGAGCCAGTGACCATGGGCTTAATCTGGTGAGCTTTGCTCAAATCATATGAGCCCATGTTCAGGCTGGAGCCCTTTGGATCTCAAACCTGGGTTCCCAGCATTCCAGTCGAATGCTCTAACCACTGGCCATCGCCTGCTCAGGCTGTGAATATTTTTTTCTTTTACTACCTCTGGATTTTATTTAGTATCCTGGTTCTTAATATGGGTGGAAAGGCTGAGTATTTTAATGTTTTCTTGCCCTAAAATATATTAATCAGTACCTTTTTTCATAGGTTTCCTTTTGTAGTTTATATTTCCATTAATTTAAAGTGTTTTACAACTTGAATTATGATTTTGAGGGGGGTGTTATCTAGGAGTGAATTTCCATACCTTTAAAAAGTGATTTTTAGTTATTTTCTATTACTGTTTACTATATTAAGTGTAATGACAACAAGAAACATGCTTATATCATTTCTAAGGTTAGGGGAGGTTGAAACTTGCTTGAAAGTACATACAGGATTATCTGTGGTAAATGTTTTCCAAGTGCGCTTCCCTGCTACCAACTTGTGTGCACCTTGGGAATAAAGCTCAGATCAGTTCACCTAGAAAAATAAATCAGTTGGCAGTTGTGCGTTATCTAGCAATGTTGAATCCAAGTCTATCTAAAAGAAACTTTTAAAACTTGTAAATATAAAAAAAATTCTAATTAGTGCTTGCTACTTCTTTCAATGTTAATTGCAGTGAAAGCAAGAGATATACTTGGTATCATTTCAATCCTCTGCAGTTGGCTGGAACTTGCTCTATAGCACATACAATAATGGTCTCTGTTACATGTGCTTCTCTGCTGTCACCTCGTTTTCATTTTGAGAATCACGCCTCAGTACAGTTCCAAAGGAATAGTTTCTAGACAGCATTGTGTATAAACTTTTATTCCAATTTGCCTTTTCTGTAAAGATTTTATATATACTTAGTGGTTTGTTTTCTGAAAATCTCTCGGTTCATATTGTTTTTCTCTTTCCTTCCAGCCATACTTTCATAAAGCCTTTGAAAGTGCCCATCATATACCAGGGACTGTGCTAGGAACTCATGTCTCTGCACTCAATGACTTCTATTTCTACACTTTTATCTTCTCTTTTAACTTTTTTATTGTATTTTTCTGAAGCTAGAAACAGGGAGAGACAGTCAGACAGACTCCCACATGCGCCCGACAGAGATCCACACGGTACGCCCAACAAGATTGACGCTCTGCCCACCAGGGGTCAATATTCTGCAACCCCGGTTCATCACCCTTTTGCGACCTGAGCCACTCTAGTGCCTCTGTCAGAAGCCATCTTTAGTGCCCGGGCCATCTTTCTACCAATGGTGCCTTGGCTGCGGGAGGGGTAGAGAGAGACAGAGAGAAAGGAGAGAAGGAGGGGTGGAGAAGCACATGGGCATTTCTCCTGTGTGCCTTTGCTAGGAATCAAACCTGGGACTTCCACACGTGTGCCAACGCTCTACCACTAAGCAAACCAGCCAGGGCTTAACTTCTTATAAATGTATCTACTTCGTGTATTGTAAAATAGGATGTGCTTTGATTTGACAAGTATGTTGAATTTTAATTACTTTTTCATTATATAAAATGTATTCTTATTGCAGTAGTGCACAAAAAATGATCTGAAAAAACAACCACAACATATTTTCATACAGATATAACTACAATTAATATTAGGACATTTTCTTTCCATATTCTTTGTTTACCTATTTTATTTCTCTATGTGTATATACTCAGGTACATTGGGTGTGTGTACATCTGTGTGCATAGATGTGCATTGCACATGAGCGTATCTCTCTGTTTCCACAGTGTCTGTTATTTTTGGATATCTGTGTATGTATACAAATGACTATATATTCATTCATTCAGAAACATTTATTGTATTTCTATTATGTGTCAGGCACTTTGCTCGACATTGGTTGTCTATAGTGAATGACTCAGACTCACTTTCTGTCTTTATAAATACTACACTGTCATGGCATAGAAAGAAAAAATATATATACATTAATAAAATAATCATAAGTTTAAGAAGCACTGAATTTGGTAGTGCAATATTTTTGGTGTCAGTTTTGATTTATTGTGGTGAGATTCAGTATATCAGTTCCTCAAAAGGCAGAGCTGAGACATAAGTCTCAGTTTTTTAGGAATGCATGTTCTCAGGTATAAAACTGAGAAAATATAGAAGTTATGAAACAAAGAACCTGGAAGGTGTTCTGTGAGGAAAAGAACCTAGCTTGTATGTGGTGACCAATTCTCAGATAAATTCAGATGTCCAAGGCTTAGGAGGTCTCTCAGTCTGGGCTGCTGCCATGGCACAAGAGAAAGTGCATGTTAGGAAAGGGGTCACTTTGTGCTAAGAATTAGAAATAGTGATTATGTACCTGAATTTAAAGAGCAAAGAAAAGTCTTCTGGTGTTGTCACCACAGAAGACTAGATAATCATTTTATTTTTAATTACCTCTGATTTTCTCTAGAAAGTTTTTCCCCAAAAGACAATAGCTTGCTCTCACCAGAGAGCTCAGTAGTGAAAGCATCACACCCATATGCGAATGTCATAGGTTTGGTCCTGGGTCAAGGCACATACAGTAACAGATTGATGTTTCTGACTATCTGTCTGTATTTTCCTCACTTTATCATGCTTCTAACATGAATAAATAAATAAAAGAAAAAATGACAATGGCTTTTTTGTTCTTGTTTTTGCAGCTTAAACTGCATAGAATAATGTATTATATTTTTCAAAATCTCACCTCAAGAGGAAATAAATGGTAAGGTCTTAAAGTCCAATATTTCCCCATGTATAAGAAGCCTCCTTGTGTAAGACACGCCTTATTTTTTGGGCACAAATTTTGAGAAAATGATAACAAATGCGAATAAATGGAAATGAATATAAAAAATACCACAACCACTGTATAAGACGCACCCCATTTTCTAACCCCACCTTTTTCAAAATAGATGAGTCTTATACATGGATAAATATGGTATACACCCTACATTTTACTCTGTGAAATTTCTATTTTTCCTTTTTTTTTTTTTTTTTTTTTGGAGACAGAGAGAGAGTCAGATAGAAAAATAGATAGGGACAGAAGACAAAAATGGAGAGAATTTTTATTATGTGCCAGGTCACAGATCAATCATCAGTTTTTTGTTGTGACCCCTTACATGTTCATTGACTCCTGTCTCATATGTGACTTGACCATGGGGCTACAACTCTTCGAGTGACCGATTGCTTGAGCCAGTGACCATGGGCTTATTCTGGTGAGCTTTGCTCAAATCATATGAGCCCATGTTCAAGCTGGCGCCCATTGGATCTCAAACTTGGGTTCCCAGCATTCCAGTTGAATGCTCTCACCACTGGCCATCGCCTGCTCAGGCTGTGAATATTTTTTTCTTTTACTATCTCTGGATTTTATTTAGTATCCTGGTTTTTAATATGGGTGGAAAGGTTGAGTATTTTAATATTTTCTTGCCCTAAAATATATTAATCAGTACCTTTTTTCATAGGTTTCCTTTTGTAGTTTATATTTTCATTAATTTAATGTGTTTTACAACTTGAATAATAATTTTGAGGGGGAGTTTTATCTAGGCGTGAATTTCCATACCTTTAAAAAAGTGATTTTTAGTTATTTTCTATTACTGTTTACTATATTAAGTGTAATGACAATAAGAAACATGCTTTATATCATTTCTAAAGTTAGGGGAGGTTGAAATTTGCTTGAAAGTACATACAGGATTATCTGTAGTAAATGTTTTCCAAGTGCGCTTCCCTGCTACCACCTCGTGTGCTCCTTGGGAATAACAGCTCAGATCAGTTCACCTAGAAAAATAAATCAGTTGGTAGTTGTTCATTATCTAGCAATGTTGAATCCAAGTCTATCTAAAAGAAACTTTTAAAACTTGTAAATATAAAAAAATTTTTAGTTAGTGCTTGCTAATTCTTTCAACGTTAATTGCAGTGAAAGCAAGAGATATACTTGTTATCAGTTCCATCCTCTGCAATTGGCTGGAACTTGCTCTATAGCACATAAAATAATGGTCTCTGTTACATGTACTTCTCTGCTGTCACCTTGTTTTCATTTTGAAAATCACGCCTCAGTACAGTTCCAAAGGAATAGTTTGGTAGACAGCATTGTGTATAAACTTTTATTCCAATTTGCCTTTTCTGTAAAGATTTTATATATACTTAGTGGTTTGTTTTCTGAAAATCTTTTGGTTCATCTTGTTTTTCTCTTTCCTTCCAGCCATACTTTCATAAAGCCTTTGAAAGTGTCCATCATATACCAGGCACTGTGCTAAGAACTCATGAATCTGCACTCAATGACTTTCATTTGTATGCTTTATTCTTCTCTTTTAACTTTTTTTTTGTATTTTTCTAAAGCTAGAAACAGGGAGAGACAATCAGACAGACTCGCCCTTGCGCCCAACAGAGATCTACTTGGCAAACCTACCATGGGGCAATGTATGCCCACCAGGGGCCGATCATCTGCAACCCCGGGTCATAGACCTTTTGCGACCAGAGCCACTCTTGCGCCTGGAGCAGAACCAAGGAGCTATCTCCAGTGCCCAGGTTATCTTTGCTTTAATGGAGCCTCTGCTGCAGGAGGGGAAGGGAGAGACAGAAAGGAAGGAGAGGGGAAGATATGGAGAAGCAGGTGGTCGCTTCTCCTGTGTGCTGTGGCTGGGAATCAAACCCGGGACTTTTGCACACGAGGCCGACACTCTAGCACTGTGCCAACCAGCCAGGGCTTAACTTCTCTTATATACAACTACTTCATGTATTGTAAAATAGGATGTGCTTTGATTTGTAAAATATGTTAAATTTCAACATCTTTTTTATTATAAAAAATGTATTCTTATTGCAGAATTGCAAGAAAAATGATCTCTAAAACAACAACAAATTTTCATACAGATATATCAACTGTTAATATTATGACATTTTCTTTTCCTATTCTTTGTGTACTTCTTATATTTCTCTATGTATATATATTCAGGTACATTGGGTTTGTGTACATCTGTGTGCATAGATGTGCATTGCACATGAGCATATCTCTCTGTGTCCACAGTGTCTGTCATTTGTGGATATCTGTGTACATATGCAAATGATTATTTATTCATTCATTCATTCAAGAAACACTTATTGTATTTCTATTATGTGCCAGGCACTCTCCTCAACACTGGCTGTCTATAGTGAATGAGACAGACTAACTTTCTGTCTTTATGAATACTACACTGTCATGGGGTAGACAGAAAGAAAAAAAATATACATAAATAAAAAAAATCATAAGTTTAAGAAGCACTTAATTTGGTAGTGCAATATTTTTGGTGTCAGTTATGATTTATTGTAGCGAGGTTCATTATATCATTTCCTCAGAAGGCAGAGCTGAGACATACGTCTCAGTTTTTCAGCAATGCGTGTTCTCAGGTATAAAACTGAGAAAATATAGAAGTTATGAAACAAAGAACCTTGGAGGTGTTCTGTGAGAAATAGATCCTAACTTTTATATGGTGGCCAATGCTCAGATAAATTCTGATGTCCAAAACATAGGAAGTATCTCAGTCTGGACTACTGCCAAGGCAGAAGAGAACGTGCATAATAGGAAAGGGGTCCCTTTGTGCTAAGCAAATAGAAATAGTGATTATGCCCCTGAAATTCAAGAGTAAAGAGAATTCTTTAGGTGCTGTCACCACAGCAGATTAGATTATCATTTTAATTTTAATTACCTCTGGTTTTCTCTAGTAAATTTTTTCCTCAAAATACAATAGCTTGCTCTCACCAGAGAGCTCAGTAGTTAAAGCATCACACCCGTATGCTAACGTCATAGGTTTGCTCCTGGGTCAAGGCATATACAGAAACAGATTGATGTTTCTGACTCTCTGTCTGCCTTTTTCATCCTTTATCTTGCCTCTGAAATAAATAAATAAATAAATAAATAAATAAATAAATAAATAAATAAATAAAATAAAAAATGACAATGGCTTTTTTGTTGTTGTTTTTGCAGCTTAAATTGCATAGAAGAATGAATTATGTTTTTCAAAATCTCAGCCCTAGAGAAAATAAATGGTAACGTTGTAAAATACTATATTTCCCCATGTGTAAGAAGCCTCCCTGTTTAAGATGCACTTAATATTGGGGCACAAATTGTGAGAAAATGATAACAAATTCCAATAAATGGGAAATGCAGGTAAAAAATACTACAACCACTGTATAAGAAGCACCCAGTTTTCTAACTCCACATTTTTCAAAAGATATGAGTCTTATACATGGGGATATATGGTATACACTCTCCAAATGTCTCTGTGAACATTTATTTTTCTTTTTTTTTTTTTAAAAAAACAGGGAGAGAGTCAGAGAGAAGGGACAGAGAGACCGAAATGGAGAATGTCTTTATTATGTGCCAGGGCACAGATCAATCATCAGTTTTCCTTTGTGACCCCTTACGTGATCATTGACTCCTGTCTCATATGTGCGTTGACCAGGGGGCTACTGCTGAACAAGTGACCACTTGCTCGAGCCAGGGACCTTGGACTGATGCTGGTGAACTTTGCTCAAACCACAGGAGCACATTCTCAAGCTGGTGCCCTTTGGATGTCAAACCTGGGTCCTGCGCATTCCAGTTAAATACTCTAACCCCTGCGTCATTGTCTGTTCAAGCTGTGAACGTTTTTTTTTTTTACTTTTTCTGAATTTTATTTAGTATCGTGTTTCTCAGTATGGGTGGAAAAGCTCTGTATTATAAGGGTTTCTTGCCCTAAAATATATTCATCACTATATTTTTACGTAGGTTTTTTTATGTAGTTTTTATTTCCATTAATTTTAAGGTATTTTGCAACTTGAATTATGATTTTAAGGGGAGGGTTATTTAGGAGTGAATTTCCTGACCTTCAGAAAAGAAATTTTTCATTAATTTCTATTACTGTTTACTATATTATGTGTAATGACAACAGGAAACATGCTTTATATCATTTCTAACGTTAGAGGTAGTTGAAACTTGCTTGAAAGAACATACAGGATTATCTGTGGTAAATGTTTTTCAAGTTCGCTTCCTTGCTTCCACCTCATGTGCACATTGGGAATAACAGCTCAGATCAGTTCACCTGGAAAAATACATCAGTTGTGTGTTGTGAATTATCTATCAATGTTGAAGGCAAAGCTAAATAAAGTAAACTATTATAACTTGTAAATATAATTAATTACTAGTTACTGCTTGCTCCTTCTTTCAAAGTTCATTGTAGTGAAAGCAAGAGATATACTCATTATCATTTCCATCCTATGAAGTTGGCTGGAACTTGCTCCATAGCACATACAATAACGGTCTCTGTTACATGTGCTTCCCTGCTGATATCTCGTGTGCATCTTGGGAATCACGCCTCAGTACAGGTCCAAAGGAATATTTTGTTAGAGAGCATTCTCTATAAACATTGATACCAATTTGCTTTTTCTGTCAAGTTTTTGTGTATTTTTAATGGTTTGTTTTCTGAAAATCTCTCGGTTCATCTTGTTTTTCTTTTTTCCTTCCAGCCATGCTTTCATAAACCCTTTGAAAGTGCCCATCATATACCAGGCAGGGTTCTAGGCACTTATGTCCCTGAACTCAATGACTTACCATTCTACTCTTTTAAAATTTGTCTTTTAAACTTCTTTTATATAAATCTACTTCATGTACTATAAATTAGGTTGTGCTTTGATTTGACAAGTATATTGAATTTTAACAGCTTCTTTATTTTAAAAAAATGTATTCTTATTGCAGAAGTCAAGAAAAATGATTTCAAAAGCAACAACAACAAATTTTCCTACAGATATATCTACTATTAATATTAAGACATTTTTTTCCATATTCTTTGTGTACATATTATATTTCTATATGTATATATACTCAGCTATGTTTGGTGTGGGTCCATCTGTGTGCATAGATGTGCATTGCACATGAGCATATCTCTCTGTGTTTATAGTGTCTGTCATTTGTGGATATCTGTGTACATATGCAAATAATTATTTATTAATTCATTCGAGAAACTTTTATTGTATTTCAATTATGTGCCAGGCATTTTGCTCGACACTTGTTGCCTATAGTGAATGAGACAGTCATTTTCTGTCTTTATGAATACTAAACTGTCATGGGGTAGACAGAAAGAAAAAATATACATAAATAAAATAATCATAAGTTTAACAAGCACTGAATTTTATAGTGAAATATTTTTGGTGTCAGTTATGTTTTATTGTGGTGAGGTTCAGTATATCAGTTTCTCAGAAGGCTGAGCTGAGACATAAGTCTCAGTTTTTCAGCAATGCATGTTCACAGATGTAAAACTGAGAAAATATAGAAGTTATGAAACAAAGACCCTGGGAGGTGTTCTGTGAGCAAAAGAACCCAGCTTGTATGTGGTGACCAATGCTCAGATAAATTCTGATGTCCAAGGCTTAGGGGGTCTCTCCGTCTGGACTGCTGCCATGGCACAAGAGAAAGTGCATGTTAGAAAAGGGGTCACTTTGTGCTAAAGAATTAGAAACAGTGATTATGCACCTGAATTTAAAGAGCAAAGAAAAGTCTTCTGGTGTTTTCACCACAGCAGACTAGATAATCATTTTATTTTTAATTACCTCTGATTAACTCTAGAAAAATTTTCCCAAAAAGACAATGGCTTGCTCTCACCAGAGAGCTCAGTAGTGAAAGGATCACACCCATATGCTAATGTCATAGGTTTGCTCCTGGGTCAAGGCACATACAGTAACAGATTGATGTTTCTGACTATCTGTCTGTATTTTCCCCACTTTATCCTGCATCTAACATGAATAAATAAATAAAAGAAAAAATGACAATGGCTTTTTTGTTGTTGATTTTGCAGCTTAAACTGCATAGAATAATTAATTATATTTTTCAAAATCTCACCCCAAGAGGAAATAAATGGTAAGGTCTTAAAGTCCCATATTTTCCCATGTTTACGAAGCCTCCTTGTATAAGACGCACCTTAATTTTGGGGCACAAATTGTACAAAAATGATAAGAAATGCCAATAAACAGGAAATGCAAGTAAAAAATTCTACAACCACTGTATAAGACAAACCAAGATTTCTAACCCCACATTTTTCAAAAGATATGAGTCTTATACATGGGGAAATATGGTATACACTCTCCAAATGTCTCTGTGAATGTTTTGTTTTTCTTTTTCTTTTTTTTACAAATGCAGGGAGAGAGTCAGAGAGAGGGATAGATAGGGACAGAGAGACAGAAATGGAGAAAGTGTTTATAATGTGCTAGGACACAGATCAATCATCAGTTTTTCTTTGTGACCCCTGAGGTTTTCATTGACTCCTGTCTCATATGTGCCTTGACCAGGGGGCTACAGCTGGTCCAGTGAACACTTGCTTGAGCCAGCGACCTTGGGCTCAAGATGGTGAGCTTTGTTCAAACCACAGGAGCCCTCTCTCAAGCTGGCACCTTTGGGATCTCAAACCTGGATCCTGCGCATTCCAGTTAAATACTTTAACCCCTGCGTCATCGCCTGTTCAGGCTGTGAATTTTTTTTTTTTTTTTTTTTTTTACTTTCTCAGGATTTTATTTAGTATTCTTTTTCTTAGTATGGATGGAAAGGCGGTGTATTTTAAGGTTTTCTTGCCTTAAAATACATTCCTCACTACATTTTTTCATAGGTTTCCGTATGTATTTTTTATTTCCATTAATTGTAAAGTATTTTGTAACTGGAATTCTGATTTTAAGGGGATGGTTTTTTAGGAGTGAATTTCCTTACCTTCAAAAAGGGGATTTTTCCTTAATTTCTATTACTGTTTACTATGTTATGTGTAATGACAACAGAAAACATGCTTTATATCATTTTTTTTAGTTTGAGGTAGTTGAAACTTGCTTGAAAGAACATACAAAAAGATCTGTGGGAAATGTTTTCCAAGTGCACTTCCCTGCTGCCACCTTGTGTGCTCCTTGAGAATAACAGCTCACAGCAGATCACCTGGAAAAATACAATAGTTGTTTGTTGTGCATTTTATATCAATGTTGAATCCAAGGCTATCCAGAAGATAATTTTATAACTTGTAAATAAAAGAGTTCTAGTTACTGTTTGCTACCTTTTTCAACATTAACGGTAGTGAAACCAAGAGATATACTTGATATCATTTTCATCCTCTGAAGTTGGCTGGAAATTACTCCATTCCACATACAATAATGGTCTCTGTTACATGTGCTTCTCTGCTGCCACCTCGTTTGCATTTGGGAATCATGGTTCAATATAAGTCTAAAGGAAAATTTTGGTATATAAGATTGTCTACAACTGTTCATTCCAATTAACTGGTTCTGTGAAGTTTTTATGTATCCTTAGTGGTTTGTTTTTGGGAATCTACCATTTAATTTTGTTTTTCTTCTTTCCTTTTAGCCATGCTTTCTTAAAGCCTTTAAAAGTGCCCATCATATACCAGGGACTGTGCTAAGAACTCATTTCCCTGCACTCAGTAACTTCCCATTCTACTGTCTTTACATCTATCATTTTAACTACTGTCATTTAAATCTACTAAATGTATTATAAAATATGATGTGCTTTGATTTGACATGTATATTGAATTTAAACAGATTTTATTATATAAATCGTATTCTTATTGAAGAAGTGCAAAAAACTGATAAGAAAAACAAAACAACAAATTTTCATACATAGATATTAGCTGTTAACTTTATGCCAATTTCTTTTTAAATTCTTTGTGTACCAATTATATTTCTCTATGTATATGTACTAATGTACATTTGGTGCATGTACCAAAAGTGTGCATAGATGTGCATTGCACATGACCATACCTCTCTGATTCAATAGTGTCTGTCCTTTGTGGATATCTGTGTACATATGCAAATGACTATTCACTTTTTCAGTAAAAACTTATTGTATTTTTTTATATGCCAGGAACTGTGCTCGACACTGGTTGCCTATATTGAAGGAGACAGACTCACTTTCTATCTTTATGCATATTAACCTGTCATGGAGTAGACAGAGTAAGGAAAAATACATATAAAAAACTAAAGTTGTGACAAACACTGGATTGGTAGTGCAATATCTATGGTTCCAGTTGTGATTGATCATGGCAAGGTTAAGTATATCAGTTTCTCAGAAGGCAGACCTGAGACATAAGTCTCGGTTCTTCACCAATCCTTTATATCAGCTATAAAACTGAGAAAATTTACAAGTGATGAAACAATGAACCTGGGAGGTGTTCTGTGACCAAAAGAACCTAACTTGTAAGTGCTGACCCAGGCTCAGATAAATTCTGTAAACCAAAGCTTAGGAGGTTTCTCAGTCTGCACTGCTGCCATGGCACAAGAAAAATTGCATGTTAGGAAAGGTGTCAATGCGTACTCTAAAATCAGATATACTGTTTATCACTGCTTATGCCCTTGACCATCAAAAGCATATAAAATCCTTCTGTTGCTGTCACCTCAGCAAACTAGATTATTATTTTATTTTTTAATTGCCTTGGGTTTTCTCTTGTAATTTTGTCCCCCTAGAGAGAATGGGTTGCTTACACCAGAGAGTTCAGTAGTTAGAGCATCTCACCCATATAGTAATGTCATAGGTTTGGTCCTCTTTCAAGGCACATAGAGAAACAGATTGATGTTTTTGACTATTTGTCTTTCCCTCCCCCCAATTTCTTCCTCTACCATTAATAATTAAATAAAAGAAAGAATGACAATGGCTTTTTTTGTTGTTTTTGCAGCTTATATTGCATAGAGGAATGAATTATGTTTTTTAAAATCTCACCACAAGAAAAAATAGGTAGTAGGTTTGTAAAGTACCATATTTCCCCATGCATAACCTGTCTCCATGTAGAAGACACACCTTCATTTTTGGGCACATAATTTGAGGAAATGATAACAAATGCGAAGAAACAGGAAATGCAAGTAAAAAATACTACAACCACTTTATAAGACGCACCCTGTATTCAAACCGCACATTTTTCAAAAAAGATGAGTCTTAAATGAGGGTTTCTATGATATACACCCGCTGAATATCTCTGTGAACATTTGATTTCTTTCTTTCTTTTTTTTTTTTTTACAGAGACAGGGAGAGAGTCAGAGAGAGGGATAGATAGGGACACACAGACAGGAACGTGAAGAGTTTTTTTTTTATTATGTGCCAGGTCAAAAATCAATCATCAGTTATTTGTTGTGTCAACTTAGTTGTTCCTTGACTGCTTTCTCATTGTGCCTTGGCCAGGGAACTACAGCTACCGAGTGACTTATTGCTCGAGTAGTGAGCCCATTGGGCTAAAGCTGGTGAGCTTTGCTCAAACCAGATAATCCCACGCTCAAGCTGGCAACCTTGGGATTTCAAATATGGGTCCTTCTCATTCCTGTCAAAAGCTCTATCCACTGCACCACCGCCTCCTCAGGCTATGACAAGTTTTTTCTTTTACTTTCTCTGGATTTTGTTTAGTATCCTCTTTCATAGTATTGGTGGAAAGGCTTTGTATCTTAAGGTTTTTTTCCACTAAAATATATTCATCACAACATTTTTTCATAGGTTTTCTTATGTAGTTTTTCTTTTCATTAAGTTTAAAGTAATTTGTAATTTGAATTTTGATTTTGAGAGGGGGTTATTTAGGACTGAATTTCTTAACTTAAAAAAGGAAGGGTTTTTCAGTTAGTTTTTAGTTCTGATTTCTATAGTACATGTAATGACAACAAGAAACATGCTTTATATGATTTCAAAGGTTTGAGGTAGTTGAAACTTGCTTGAAAGAATATACAGGATTGCCTGTGGAAAATGTTTTCTAAATTCGCTTTTCTGCTGCCACCTCGTGCTCAACTTGGGAATAACAGCTCAGAGCAGTTCACCTGGAAATATACAAAAGTTGTGTGTTGTGCGTTATCTATCAATGTTGAAACCAAGACAATTTAGAAGATAATTTATAACTTGTGAATATAAGGAATTTCTAGTTACTGTTTGCTACTTGTTTCAACGTTAACTCTAGTAAAAGCAATAGACATACCTGATATAATTTCAGTCCTCTGAAGTTTGGTGAAACATACTGCATAGCACATACAATAATGGTTGCTCTTACATGTGCTTCTCTGCTGCCATCTCGTGTGCATCCTGGGAATCATGCCTTAGTACAGATCCAAAGGTTAGGAATGGTAGTGAGGATTGTCTAAAAATGTTGATTCCAAATTGCCGTTTCTGTAAATATTTTGTGTATTCTTAGTGATTTGATTTCTGGGAATTTATCGGTTAATCTTGTTTTTTTTCTTTTCTTCCAGCAATGCTTTCATAAGACCTTTCAATGTCCCCATCATATACCAGGCACTGTGCTAGGAACTACATGAGCAGTTGCTGCACTAAATGTCTTCCCAATGGAACTATTTTTACTTCTGTCTTTTGAACTTTTTTATTTAAATCTTTTTAATGTATTGTAAAATAGGATGTGCTTTGATTTGACAAGTATATTCAATTTAACTACGTTTTTATTTTATTTTATTATATTTATTTTTTTTGTATTTTTCTGAAGCTGGAAACAAGGAGAGACAGTCAGACAGACTCCCGCATGCGCCCGACCGTGATCCACCCAGCAAGCCCACCAGGGGCGATGCTCTGCCCACCAGGGTGCGATGCTCTGCCCCTCCAAGGTGTCGCTCTGCCGTGACCAGAGCCACTCTAGCGCCTGGGGCAGAGGCCAGGGAGCCATCACCTGTGCTCGGGCCATATATGCTCCAATGGTGCCTTGACTGTGGGAGGGGAGGAAAGAGATAGAGAGGAAGGAGGGGGGTGGAGAAGCAAATGGGCGCTTCTCCTACGTGCCCTGGCCGGGAATCGAATGCGGTTCCCCCGCTTGCCAGTCCGATGGTCTACCGTTGAGCCAACCAGCCAGGGCCTAACTACATTTTTATTATAAAAACTGTATTCTTATTGCAAGTGCAAAAAAAATTATACGAAAAGGAAACAACAAATTTTCATACAGAGATATCTACTGTTAATATTATGACATTATCTTTCCATATTCTTAGTGTACCTATTATATTTCTCTATCTACACATTCTAAGGTACATTGGGTGTGCATACATCTGTGTGCATAGATATTCATTGCACATGAGCATATCTCTCTGTGTCCACAGTGTCTATCATTTGTGGATACCTGTGTATGCATGCAAATTACTATTTATACTTTCATTCATTAAAAAATTATTGTATTTCTATTATATCCCAGGCACTGTGCTCGACAATGGTTGCCTATAATGAAAGAGACAGAATAACTTTCTGTCTCTATGAATAATAGACTGTCATGCTGCAAAAAAAGGAAGAAAAAATAAACATAAATAAAATAATTATAAGTTGTGACAAGCACTGGATATGGTAGTGCAATATCTTGTTCCCAGGTTTCATTGACTGAGGCGACATTCAGTATATCAGTTTCTTGAAAGGCAGAGCTGAGACATAAGTCTCAGTTCTTCAGCAATACATGTTCTCTGCTATACAACTGAGAAAATTCTAAAGTGCTGAAACAAAGACCCTGGGAGGTTTTGTGTTACTAAAAGAACCTGGATTGTAAGTTGTGACCCAGGCTCAGATAAATTCTGATGTCCAAAGCTTAGGAGGTTTCTCAGTCTGGACTGCTGCAACAGCACAAGAAAAAAGTGCATGTTAGAAAAGAAGTCACACTGTGGTAAACAATCAGAAATATTGTTTATGCTCCTGACTGTCAAGAGCAAAGAACAGTCTTCTGGTGTTGTAACATCAGCAGCCTAGATTATTATTTTCCTTTTTCCTTTTTAAATAATTACTCAGTTTTCCTTAGTAATTATTTCCCCTAAAGACAATGGCTTGATATTACCAGAGAGCTGAGTAGATAGAGCATCACATCCATACACTAATGTCATAGGTTGGATCTGGATCTAGGCACATACAGAGACACATTGATGTTTCTGACTATCAATCTGTCTGTTTTCTCCCCTCCCCCTCCCTCTAACATTAAGAAGTAAATGAAAGAAAAATGACAATGGCTTTTATTTGGTGTTTATGCAGCTTAAATTGCTTAGAGGAATGAATTATGTTTTTCAAAATCTTACACCAAAATTAAATAAGTGGTAAGGTTGTAAAGTACCATATTTCCTCATGTAAAGTAGCCTCCCTGTATAAGAAGCACCTTAGTTTTGGGGCACAAAATTTGAGAAAATGATAACAAATGCGAAGAAACAGAAAATGCAAGTAAAAATTCAACAACCACTGTATAAGATGCACCCTGTTTTCAAACCCCACATTTTTTAAAATGATGAGTTTTATAAGTAGGAATATATGAATAGAACCTCCAAATGTCTCTGTGAACATTTCTTTCTTTCTATTTTCTTTCCTTTTTCCAGAGACATAGAGAGAGTCAGAGAGAGAGATAGATAGGTACAGACAGACAGAAATGGACAAAGTTTTTATTATGTGCCATGTCACAGATCAATCATAAGTTTTTTGTTGGGACACCTTAGTTGTTCATTGACAGCTCTCTCATATGTGCCTTGACCAGGGGGCTAGAGCTGAACAAGTGAACCCTTGAGCGAGCCAGCAACCTTGGGCTCAGCTTTGAGCTTTGGTAAAACAAGGTGAGCCCACACTCAAGCTGGCGACCTAAGTATTTCAAAACTGGGTACTGCACAATCCAGTCAAATGCTCTACCCACTGTGCCACTGCCTTGTCACTCTGTGAACATTCTTTTTTTACATTCCCTGGATTTTATTTAGTATCCTGGTTATTAGTATGGGTGGAAAGACCATATATTTATGGATTTTTTCTCCTAAAATATATTCATCACTACAATTTTCCATAGATTTTTTATATAGTCTTTATTTTTATTTATTTTAAAGTATTTTGTAACTTGAATTGTGAGTTTGAGGGGGGTTATTTAGGATTGAATTTCTTAACTTAAAAAAAAAGGGTTTTGGCCCTGGTCAGTTGGCTCAGTAGTAGAGCATTGGCCTGGCATGCAGAAGTCCCGAGTTTGATTCCGGCCAGGGCACACATGAGAAGCACCCATATGCTTCTCCACCCCTCCTCCTCTTCTTTCTCTCTGTCTCTCTCTTCCCCTCCCGCAGCTGAGGCTCCATTGGAGCGAAGATGGCCCGGGTGCAGGGGATGTCTCCTTGGCCTCTGCCCCAGGTGCTAGTGTGGCTCTGGTTGCAACAGAGTGATGCCCTGGAGGGGCAGAGCATTGTTCCCTGGTGAGCAGAGCGTTGCCCCTGGGTGGGCGTGCTGGGTGGATCCCGGCTGGGCGCATGTGGGAGTCTGTCTGACTCTCTATCCCCGTTTCCAGCTGCAGAAAAATTAAAATATATATATATATGTATAATATAAAAAAGAGAAAAAAATAAAAAAGGAAGGGTTTTTTAGTTAGTTTCTATGAATGATTACTAGAGTAAGTATAATGACAACAAGAAACATGCTTTATATGATTTCAAAGGTTTGAGGTAGTTAAAACTTGCTTGAATGAACATACAGGAATGTCTGTGGTAAATGTTTCCCTAGTGCGCTACTCTGCTGCCACCTCGTGTGAACCTAGAGAATAACAGCTCAGAGCAGTTCACCTTGAAAAATACAGCAGTTGAGTGTTGTGCGTTATCTATCAATGTTGAATCCAAAACTATCTAGAAGATACTTTTATAACTTGTAAATATAATGGAGTTCTAGTTACCGTTTGCTACCTGTTTCAACATTAACTGTAATGTAAGCAAGAGATATACTTGATATCATTTCAATCCTCTGAAATTGGTTGGGACTTGCTGCATAGCACATACAGTAATGGTCTCTGTTTCATGTGCTTCTCTGCTGCCACCTCGTGTGCATGTTGGGAATTATGCCTCAGTACAGATCCAATGGAAAGGAATGGTAGAGCGGATTGTCTACAAACGTGGATTCCAATTTGCCTTTTCTGTAACATTTTTGTTTATTATTGTGGTTATTTTTCTGGGAGTCTATCGTTTCATCTTGTTTTTCTTCTTTCCTTCCAGCCATGCTTTCATAAAGCCTTTGAAAGTGCCCATCATATACCAGGCACTGTGCTAAGAACTCATGTCTCTGCACTAAGTCCCTTCCCATTCTATTATTTTTACATCTGTCTTTAAAACTTTTTTCATTTAAATCTACTTAATGTATTGTAAAACATGATGTGCTTTGATTTGACAAGTATATATAATATTAACACCTTTTCAATTATAAAAATGGTACTCTTGTAGCAGAAGTACAAAAAAAATGATAAGAAAAACCAAACAAAAATTTTTATACATAAATATCAACTGTTAACGTTATGCCATTTTCTTTCCATATTCTTCATATACCAATTATATTTCTCTATGTATATGTACTCAGGTACATTGGGTGAGTGAGTGTACCCAATGTGTGCATAGATGTGCATTGCACATGAGCATACCTCTCTGTTTCAATAGTGTCTGTCATTTGTGGATATTTGTGTATGTATGCAAATTAATATTTATTCACTCTTTCAGTAAAATCTTCTTGTATTTTTATTATATGCCAGTCACTCTGCTCGGCACTGGTTGCCAATAGTGAATGGGACAGACTCACTTTCCGTCTTTATGGATATTACACTGTCATGGAGTAGAAACAGGAAGGAAAAATATACATAAAAATTATAAGTTGTGTCAAACACTGGATTTGGTAATGCAATAGCTTTGGTCCCAGTTGTAATGATCGTGGCATGGTTAAATATATCAGTTTCTCAGAAGGCAGAGCTGAGACATAAGTCTCAGGACTTCACGAATGCATGATCTCAGCTATAAAACTGAGAAAATTTACAAGTGATGCAAGAAATACCCTGGGAGGTGTTCTGTGACCTAAAGAACCTAAATTGTAAGTGCTGACCCAGACTCAGATAAATTCTGTAAACCAAAGTTTAGGAGGTTTCTCAGTCTGGACTGCTGCAATGGCACAAGAAAAAGGGCATGTTAGGAAAGGTGTCAATTCGTGCTCAACAATCAGAAATAGTGTTTATGCCCCTGACTGTGAAGAGCATATAAAAGTCTTCTGGTTTTGTCAACACAGAAGACTCAATTATTATTTTATTACTTAATTAACTCAGGTTTTCTCAAGTAATTTTCTCCCTCAAGAGACAATGGCTTGCTTACACCAGAGAGCTCAGTAGTTAGAGCATCACACCCAAACAGTAATATCATAGGTTTGGTCCTGTTTAAGGCACATACATAAACAGATTGATGTTTCTGACTGTCTGTCTTTCCCCCCTCCCAATGCCTCCCTCTAACATTAATAAATAAATAAAACAAAAAATGACAATGGCTTTTTTTTGCTGTTTTTGCAGCTGAAATTGCATAGAGGAATGAATTATGTTTTTCAAAATCTCACCACAAGAGGAAATAGGTTAAGTTTATAAAGTACCATATTTCTCTATGCATAATATGCTTCCCTATAGAAGATGCATCTTCATTTTTGGACACAAAATTTGAGAAAATGATAATAACTGTGAAGAAACAGGAAATGTAAGTAAAAAATACTACAACCATTGTATAAGACGCACCCCGTTTACATATCCCACATTTTTCAAAAATGATGAGTCTTAAACAAGGGGAAATATGCTATACAGCCACCGAATGTCTCTGTGAACCTTTTATTTCTTTTCTATTTTTTTATATTTTTCCAGTGACAGGGAGAGAGTCAGAGAGACGGATAGATAGGGACACACAGACAGGAATGTAAAGAGTTTTTTTTTTTTTCTGTGGCAGATCAAAGATCAATCATCAGTTTTTTGTTGTGACACCTTAGTTATTCATTGACTTCTGTCTTATATGTGCCTTGACCAGGGGGCTACAGTTGATTGAGTGAACACTGGCTCGAGTCAGCGACATTGAGCTCAAGCTTGTGAGCTTTGCTCAAACCGCATGATCCCACGCACAAGCTGGCACCCTTGGGATATCAAAACTGGGTCCTACGCATTCAAGTCAAATGCTCTAACCACTGCGTCATCGCCTGCTCAGGCTGTGAACATTTTTGTCTTTACTTTCTCTGGAATTTATTTAGTATCCTGGTTCTTACTATTGGTGAAAAGTCTCTGTATTTTAAGGTTTTCTTACCCAAAAATATTGTCATCATTACATTTTTTCAATAGGTTTTCTTATGTAGATTTATTTCCATTAATTTTAAGGTATTTTTAAATTGAATTGTAATTTTGAAAGGTGGGATTATTTAGGAGTTAATTTTCTTACCTTAAAAAAGGAGATTTTTAGTTAATTTCTCTTACTGTTTACCATATTAAGAGTAATGACAATTAGAAACAAGCTTTATATCATTTCTAAGGTTAGTAGTAGTTGAAACTTGCTTGAAAGATCATACAGGATTATATGTGGTAAATATTTTCGAAGTGCGGATTTCTGCTGCCACCTTGTGTGCACATTGGGAAATACAGCTTAGATCAGTTCCCCTGAAAAAATACATCAGTTGTCTGCTGTGTATTATCTATCAATGTTGAATCCAAGGCTATCCTAAAGAAACTTTTATAATTTATAAATATAAAGAATTTGTAGTTACTGCTTGCTAATTCTTTCAACGTTAACTGTAGTAAAAAAAGAGAGATATACTTGGTATCATTTCAATACTCTGAAGTTTTGTGAATCTTGCTCCATACAATAATAGTCTCTTTTCCATATGCTTCTCTTATGGCACCACGTGTGCATCTTGTAAATCAAGCCGCAGTACAGGTCCAAAGGAAAAGTTTGGTAGAAAAGATTGTCTATAAATGGTGATTCCAATATGCCATTTCTGTTTACACTTAGTGTTTTGCTTTCTGAAAACCTATCGGTTCATCTTGTTTTCCTTCTTTCATTCCAGCCATGCTTTTATATAGCATTTTAAAGTGCCCATCAAATACCAGGCACTGTGCTAGGAACTCATGTCCCTGCACACAATGACTTCCCATTCTGCTCTTTGAACTACTGTCTTTTTAACTTCTTTATATAAATCTACTTCGTGTATTTTAACATGGAATGTGCTTTGATATGACAAGTATGTTGAATTTCAACAGCTTATATATTATAAAAAAAAGTTTTCTTATTGCAGAAGAGCAAGAAAAATGATCCCAAAAACAACAACAAATTTTCATACAGATATAACTACTGTTAATATTAGGACATTTTCTTTCTACATTCTTTGTGTACCTATAATATTTCTCTATGTATATATACTCAGGTACATTGGGTTTGTGTACATTTGTGTACATAGATGTGCATTGCACATGAGCATATCTCTCTTTGTCCACAGTGTCTGTCATTTGTGGATACTTGTGATTGTATGCAAATGACTATTTACACATTCATTTATTCAAGAAACACTTATTGCATTTCAATTATGTGCCAGGAACTCTGCTCGACAGGGATTGCCTATAGTGAATGACACAGACTCATTTAATGTCTTTATGAATACTACACTGTCATGGGGTGACAGAAAGAAAAAAATATACATAAATAAAATAATCGTAAGTTTATCAAACACTGAATTTGATAGTGCAATATTTTTGTTTTCAGTTATGATTTATTATGGTGAGGTTCAGTATATGAGTTTCTCAGAAGGCAGAGAAATAAGTTGCAGTTTATCAGCAATGTGTATTCTCAGGTATAAAACTGAGAAAATATAGAAGTTATGATACAAAGATTCTAAGAGGTGTTCTGTGAGCAAAAGTACTAAGATTTTATGTGGTTACCGATGCTCAGATAAATTCTGATGTCCAAAACTTAGGAGGTCTCTCAGTCTGGACTTCTGTCACGGCACAAGAGAAAGTACATGTTACAAAAAGAAGGTCACTTTGTGCGAAGCAATTAAATAGTGATAATGCCCCTGAATTTCACTAGCAAAGAAAAGTCTTCTGGTGTTGTCACCAGAGCAGACTAGATTTTCATTTTATTTTTTAATTACCTCTGTTTTTCTTTAGTAAATTTCATCCCCAAAAGAGAATGGCTTGCTCTCACCAGAGAGCTCCATAGATAAAGCATCACACCCATATGCAAATGTCATAGGTTTGGTCCTGGGTAAAGGCACATACAGAAAAGGATTGCTGTTTATGACTATCTGTCTGTCTTTTTCCTTCTTTATCCTGCCTCTAACATGAATAAGTATATAAAAGAACAAATGAGAATGGCTTTTTTCTTGCTGTTTTTGCAGCTTAAATTGAATAGAAGAATGACTTATGGTTTATAAAATCTCACCCCAAGAGGAAATAAATGGTAAGGTTGTAAAGAACCATATTTCCCATGTATAAGAAGCTTCCTTGTATAAGACGCACCTTATTTGAAGGGCTCAAAGTTTGAATAAATGATAGCAAATGCGAATAAACGAGAAATGCAAGTAAAATATTCTACAACCATTGTATAAGACGCTCCCAGTTTTCTAACCCCACATTTTTCAAAAAAGATGAATCTCATTCATGAGAAAATATGATATACACCCACCAAATGTCTCTGTGAACATTACTTTTTTTCCAGAGACAGGGAGAGAGTCAGAGAGAGGGATAGAAAGAGACAGAAAGACATAGAGAGTTCTGATTAAGTGCCAAGTCACAGATCAATCATCAGTTTTTCATTGTGAACCCTTATTTGTTCATTGGCTCCTGTCTCATATGTGCCTTGATCAGGGGGCTATATCTCATAGAGTGACCACTTGCTCTAGACAGTGCCCTTGGGCTCAAGATGGTGAGCTTTGCTCAAACCACATGAGCCCATGCTCAAGATGGCACCCTTAAGATCTCAAACCTGATTCCACCACATTCTAGTCAATTGCTCTAACCACCGCACCATCGCCTGCTCACTCTGTGAGCATTTTTTTCTTTTACTTTCTCTGGATTTTATTTAGTATCCTGGTTATTAGAACGGGTGAAAAGGCTGTGTGTTTTAAGGTTTTCTTGCCCTAAAATAGATTCATCACTACATTTTTCTATACCTTTTTTTATGTAGTTTTTATTTCCATCAATTTTAAGGTGTTTTGCAACTTGAATTGTGATTTTGAGCGGAAAGAGTTTATTTAGAATTTAATATCCTTAACTAAAAAAAGGGATTTTTAGTTAATTTGTATTACTCTTTAGTATATTAAGTGTGAGGACAACAAGAAACATGCTTTATATCATTTCTAAGGTTAGAGGTAGGAGAAACTTAGTTGAAAGAACATACAGGATTATCTGTGGTAAATGTTTTCCAAGTGTGCTTCCCTGCTTCCACCTCGTGTGCACCTTGGGAATAAGAACTCAGATCAGTTCATCTGGATAAATAAATCAGTTGAGTATTGTGCGTTACCTATCAATGTTGAATCAAAGGCAAGCTATAACAAAGTTTTATATCTTGTAAATGTAACGAATTTCTAGTTACACTACTACTTCTTTCAACATTAATTGTCATGAAAGCAAGAATTATTCTTGGTATAATTTCAATCCTCTGGTTTGTTTTCTGAAAATCTTTCGGTTCAACTTATTTTTCTTCTTTACTTCAAGCAATGCTTTCATAAAGCCTTTGAAACTGCCCATCATATACTGGGCACTCTCCTAGGAATTCATGATCCTGCACTCAATGACTTCCCATTCTATTCTCTTAATTTGTCTTTTGAATCTCTTTTACATAAATCAAGTTCGTATATTGTAAAATAGGATGTGCTTTGATTTGACAAGTATGTTTAATGTTAACACCTTATTTTTTAAAAAAAGTATTCTTATAGCAGAAGTGCAAGAAAAATGATCACAAAAACAACAACAACAAATTTTCATACAGATATATCTACTGTTAATATTAGGACATTTCCTTTCCATATACTTTGTGTACGTATTATATTTCTGTATGTATATATACTCAGGTACATTGGGTGTGTGTTCAACTATGTGCACAAATGTGCATTGCACATGAGCATATCTCTCTGTGTCAACAGTATGTTTGATTTATGGATATCTGTGTAAATATGCAAATGACTATTTATTCATTCATTCAGAAAACACATATTGTATTTGATTAATTGCCAGGGACTGTGCTCAAAACTGGTTGAATATAGTGAATGAGACAGTCTCAATTTCTGTCTTTATAAATACTACACTGTAATGGCATAGAGAGAAAGAGAAAAATATACATAAATGAAATAAACAAAAGTTTAGCAATCACTTAATTTGGTAGTGCAATATCTTTGGTGTCAGTTATAATTTATTGTGGTGAGGTTCATTATATCATTTTCTCAGAAGGCAGAGCTGAGACATAAGTCTCAGTTTTATAGCAATGTGTATTCTCAGGAATAAAATGGAGAAAATATAGAAGTGATGAAAGAAAGACCCTGGGAGGTGTTCTGTGAGCTAAAGAACCTAACTTCTACGTAGTGACCAATGCACAGGTACGTTAATGATGTCCAAAGCTTCGGAGGTCTCTCAGGCTTGATTGCTGCCACGATATAAGAGAAAGTGCATGTTAGGAAAGGGGTCACTTTGTGCTAAACAATTATAAATACTGATTATACCCTTGAATTTCAAGAGCAAATAAAAGTCTTGTGGTGTTGGCACCACAAAAGACTAGATTATCATTTTATTTTTTATTTACCTCCGGTTTTCTCTAGTAAATTTATTCACCAAGAGACAATGCCTTGCTCTCACCAGAGAGCTCAGTAGTCAAAGCATCACACCTATACGCTAATATCATAGGTTTGCTCCTGCGTCAAGGCACATACAAAAACAGATTGATGTTTCTGACAGTCTGTCTGTCTTTTCCCCCCTTTTTTCCTGCCTCTAACATGAATAAATATATAAAAGAACAAATGAGAATGTATTTTTGGGTTTTTTTTGGAGCTTAAATTGCATAGAAGAATGAATTATTATTTTACAAAATCTCACCCCAAGAGGGAATAAATGGTAAGTTTGTAAAGTACCATATTTCCCCATGAATAAGAAGCTTCCCTTTATAAGACGCACCTTATTTGGGGGGCTCAAAGTTGGAGTAAATGATAGCAAATGCGAATAAATGAGAAATGCAAGTTAAAAATTCTACAACCACTGTATAAGACGCACCCAGTTTTCTAACCCCACATTGTTCAAAAAAGATGAGTCTTATTCATGGGAAAATATGATATACACTCACCAAATGTCTCTGTGAACATTTCTTTTTTTCTTTTTTTTTTCCAGAGACAGGGAGAGAGTCAGAGAGAAGGATAGATAGGGATAGACAGACAGAGAGAGAGTTCATAGTATGTGTCAAGTCACAGATCAATCATCAGTTTTTCATTGTGACCCCTTATTTGTTCATTGACTCCTGTCTCATATGTGCCTTGACCAGGGGGCTCTTTGTCATAGAGTGACCGCTTGCTCTAGATAGCGACCTTGGGCTCAAGATGGTGAGCTTTGCTCAAACCACATGACCCCATGCTAAAGATGGCACCATTGGGATCTCAAACCTGAGTCCACCACATTCCAGGCACTTGCTCTAACCACTGCAACATCGCCTGCTCATGCTGCGAACATTTTTTCTTTACTTTCTCTGGATTTTATTAGTATCCTCGTTATTAGTACGGGTGGAAAGGCTTTGTGTTTTAAGGTTTTCTTGTCATAATATAGATTCATCACTCCATTTTTTCTATAGGTTTCCTTATTTACTTTTTATTTCCATTAATTTTAAGGTATTTTGCAACATGAATTGTGGTTTTGAGCAGAAAGAGGTTATTTAGGAGTTAATTTCCTTACCTTCAAAAAAGGGATTTTTAGTTAATTTGTATTACTGTTTACTATATTAAGTGTGAGGATCACAGGAATCATGCCTTATATAATTTATAAGGTTAGAGGTAATAGAAAATTGCTTGAAAGAACATAAAAGATATTTTGTGGTAAATGCTTTTCAAGTACGCTTCCCTGCTGTCACCTCGTGTTCATTTTGGGAATAACAGCTCAGTTCAGTTCATCTGGATAAATATATCAGGTGGGTGTTATTCGTTATCTATCAAGGTTGAATCCAAGGCTATCTATAAGAAAGTTTGGTAACTTGTAAATATAACGAAATTCTAGTTACAGCTACTACTTTTTTCAACGTAAATTGTCATGAAAGCAGGAATTATCCTTGGTATCATTTCAATGCTCTTAATTTGGCTGGAATTTGCTCCATACCACATAAAATGATGGTCTCTGTTACATGTGCTTTTTTGCTGCCACCTCATGTCCATCATGGGAATCAAGCCTCAGTACAAGTCCAAAGAATAGTTTGGTATAAAGCAATTTCCATAAACATTTATTCCAATTTGCATTTCTGTAAAGGTTTTTTGTATGCTTAGTGCTTTTTTTCTGAAAATCTCTTGGTTCAAGTTATTATTCTTATTTATTTCAAGCCATGCTTTTATAAAGCCTTTGAAAGTGGCCATCATATACCGGGCACTTTCCTAGGAATTCATATCCGTGCACTCAATGCCTTCCCAATCTACTCTCTTAATTTCTGACTTTTGAAATTCTTTTACATAAATGAACTTCTTGTATTGTAAAATAGGATGTGCTTTGTTTTGAAAAGTATGTTGAATTTTAACAGCTTTTTTATTATAAAAAAGTGTTATTCTAGCAGATGTGCAAGAAAAATGATCACAAAAACAACAACAACAAACTTTCATACAGATATATCTACTGTTAATATTAGGATATTTTCTTTCCATATTCTTTGTGTACCTATTATATTTCTGTATGTATATATACTCAGGTAGGTTGGGCATGTGTACATCTGTGTGCATAAATGTGCATTGCACATGAGCATATCCTCTCTGTGTCAACAGTGTCTATGATTTGTGGATAACATTGTACATATGTAAATGACTATTCATTCATTCATTCAGGAAACACTTATTGTATATGATTAATTGCCAGGGACTGTGCTAGACACTGTTTGCCTATAGTGAATGAGACAGTCTGTATAAATACTACAATGTAACGGGGTAGACCGAAAGAGAAAAATATACATAACTAAAATAATCAAAAGTTTAATTAGCACTTAATTGGTAATGCAATATCTTTGGTGCCATTATAATTTATTGTGGTGAGGTTCAGTATATCAGTTTCTCACACGGAAGAGCTGAGACATAAGTCTCCTTTTTTCAGCAATGTGTGTTCTCAGGTATAAAACGAAGAAAATATTGAAGTAAAGATCCAAAGACCCTGGGAGGTGTTCTGTGAGCATAAGAACCTAGCTTCTATGTAGTGACCAATGCTTAGGTACGTTAATGATGTCCAAAGTTTCGGAGGTCTCTCAGTCTTGATTGCTGGCACGGTACAAGAGAGAGTGCATGTTAGGAAATGGGTCACTTTGTGCTAAACAATTAGAAATACTGATTAAGCCCTTGAATTTCAAGAGTAAATAAAAGTCTTGTGGTGTTGGCACCACAACAGACTATATTAACATTTTATTTTTTATTTACCTCTGGTTTTCTCTAGTAAATATATTCACCAAGAGGCAATGCCATGCTCTCACCAGAGAGCTCAGTAGTCAAAGCATCACACCTATACTCTAATATCATAGGTTTGCTCCTGCATCAAGGCACATACAAAAACAGATTGATGTTTCTGACTGTCTGTCTGTCTTTTACCCCTTTTTCCTGCCTCTAACATGAATAAATATATAAAAGAACAAATGAGAATGGTTTTTTTTTTGTCTTTTTTTTTTTGCAGCTTAAATTTCATAGAAGAATGAATTACGTTTTACAAAATCTCACCCCAAGAGGGAATAAATGGTAAGGTTGTAAAGTACCATATTTCCCCATGTATAAGAAGCTTCCCTTTATAAGACGCACCTTATTTGGGGGGCTCAAATTTTTGTAAATGATAGCAATTGAGAATAAATAAGAAATGCAAGTAAAAAATTCTACAACCACTGTATAAGACGCCCCCAGTTTTCTAACCCCACATTTTTCAAAAAAGATGAGTCTTATTCATGGGAAAATATGATAAACACTCACCAAATGTCTCTGTGAACATTTCTTCTTTTTCTTTTCCAGAGACAGGGAGAGAGTCAAAGAGAGGGATAGATAGGGATAGACAGACAGAGAGAGAATTCTTATTTTGTGCCAGCTCACAAATCAATCATCAGTTTTTCATTGTGACCCCTTATTTGTTCATTGACTCCTGTCTCATATGTGCCTTGACCAGGGGGCTATATCTCATAGAGTGACCGCTTGCTCTAGATAGTGACCTTGGGCTCAAGATGGTGAGTTTTGCTCAAACCACATGAGCCCACGCTAAATATGGCACCATTGGGATCTCAAACCTGAGTCCACAACATTCCAGGCACTTGCTCTAACCACTGCACCATCACCTGCTCACGCTGCAAACATTTTTTCTTTTATTTTCTCTGGATTATATGTAGTATCCTGGTTATTAGTACAGTTGGAAAGGCTTTGTGTTTTAAGGTTTTCTTTTCCTAATATAGATTCAACACTCCATTTTTTCTATAAGTTTCCTTATGTAGTTTTTATTTCCATTACTTTTAAGGCATTTTGTAATATGAATTGTGGTTTTGAGTGGAAAGAGGTTATTTAGAAGTTAATTTACTTACCTGCAAAACAGGGATTTTTTGTTAATTTGTATTACTGTTTCCTATATTAATTGTGAGGAAAACAGGAATCATGCCTTATATAATTTCTAAGGTTAAAGGTAATAGAAGCACGCTTGAAAGAACATAAAGGATTATCTGTGGTAAATGTTTTCCAAGTGGGCTTCCCTGCTGCCACCTCGTGTGCATCTTGGGAATAACAGCTCAGTTCAGTTCATCTGGATAAATACATCAGGTGGGTGTTTTGCGTTATCTATCAAGGTTGAATCCAAGGCTATGTATAAAAAAGTTTTGTAACACTTGTAAATATAAGGAATTTCTAGGTATAGCTACTATTTTTTTCAAAGTTAATTGTCGTGAAAGCAAGAATTATCTTGATATCATTTCAATGCTCTGATTTTGGCTGGAATTTGTTCCATAGCACATACAATAATTGTCTCTGTTACATGTCCTTTTCTGCTGCCACCTCATGTCCATCATGAGAATCAAGCCTCAGTACAGGTCCAAGGAATAGTTTGGTATGGAGCAATTTCCATAAACGTTGATTCCAATTTGGTATTTCTGTAAAGGTTTTGTGCATGCTTAGTGGGTATTTTTCTGAAAATCTGTCGGTTCACCTTATTTTTCTTCTTTACTTCAAGCCATGCTTTCATAAAGCCTTTGAAAGTGCCCATGATATACCGTGCACTGTCCTAGGAATTCATATCCGTGCATTAAATTCTTTCCCAATTTACTCTCTTAATTTCTGTCTTTTGAACTTCTTTTACATAAATCATCTTCTTGTATTGTAAAATAGGATGTGCTTTGACTTGAAAGGTATGTTGAGTTTTAATAGCGTTTTTATTATTAAAAATTGTTCTTGCAGCAGATGTGCAAGAAAAATGATCACAAAAACAACAACAACAAATTTTCATACAAATATATCTTCTGTTAATATTAGTATATTTTCTTTCCATATTCTTTGTGTACCTATTATATTTCTGTATGTATATATACTCAGGTACATTTGGCATGTGTACATCTGTGTGCATAAATTTGCATTGCACATGAGCATACCTGTCTGGGTCAACAGTGTCTGTGATTTGTGGATAACAGTGTAAATAGGCAAATGACTATTTATTCTTTCATTCAGGAAACACTTGTTGTATTTGTTTAATTGCCAGGGACTATGCTCGACACTGGTTGCCTATAGTGAATGAGATAGTCTTTATATATACTACAGTGTAATGGGGTAGACAGAAAGAGAATAATATACATAAATAAAATAAACAAAACTTTAATTAGCACTTAATTGGTAGTGCAATATTTTTGGTGGTATTATGATTTATTGTGGTGAGATTCAGTAAATCAGTTTCTCAGACGGAAAAGGTGAGACACAAGTCTCGGTTTTTCAGCAATGTGTGTTCTCAGGTATAAAACGGAGGAAATATTGAAGTAATGAACCAAAGACACTGGGAGGTGTTCTGTGAGCAAAAGAAACTAGCTGCTATGTAGTGACCAATGCTCAGGAAGGATAATGATGTCCAAAGCTTCGGAGGTCTCTCAGTCTTGATTGCTGCCACTTTACAAGAGAAAGTGCATGTTAGGAACGGGGTCACATTGTGCTAAACAATTAGAAATACTGATTATGCCCTTGTATTTCAAGAGCAAATAAAAGTCTTGTGGTATTGTCACCAACACAGATTAGATTATCATTTTATTTTTTATTTACCTCTGGTTATCTCTAGTAAATTTATTCACCAAGAGACAATGGCTTGCGTTCACCACAGAGCTCAGCAGTCAAAGCATAACACCCATACTCTAATATCATAGGTTTCCTCCTGCGTCAAGTACATACAAAAACAGATTGCGGTTTCTGACTGTCTGTCTGTCTTCCCCCCCCCCCCTTTTCCTGCCTCTAGCATGAATAAATATATAAAATAACAAATGAGAATGTTTTTTTGTTGTTGTTTTGTAACTTAAATTTCATAGAAGAATGAATTATGTTTTACAAAATCTCACCCCAAGAGGGAATAAATGGTAAGATTGTCAAGTACCATATTTCCCCATAAATAAGAAGCTTACCTCTATAAGACGCACCTTATTTGGGGGGCTCAATGTTTGAGTAAATGATAGCAAATGAGAGTAAATGAGAAATGCAAGTAAAAAATTCTACAACCACTGTAAAAGGAGAACCCAGTTTTCTAACCCCACATTTTTCAAAAAAGATGAGTCTTATTCATGAAAAAATATGATATACACTCACTAAATGTCTTTGTGAACATTTTTTTCTTTTTCTTTTCTAGAGAAAGGGAGAGAGTCAGAGAGAGGAATAGATAGGGACAGACAGACAGAGACAGAGAGTTCTTATTAAGTACCAAGTCACAGATCAATCATCAGTTTTTCATTGTGACCCATTATTTGTTCATGGACTCCTGTCTCATATGTGCCTTGACCAGGGGGCTCTGTGCCATAGAGTGACCGCTTGCTCCGCTTGCTCTAGATAGCCACCTTGGGCTCAAGATGGCGAGCTCTGCTCAAACCACATGAGCCCACGCTCAAGATCACACCATTGGGATCTTAAACCTGAGTCCACAACATTCCAGGCACTTTCTCTAACCACTGCACCATCGCCTGCTCACGCTGCGAACATTTTTTCTTTTACTTTCTCTGGATTTTATGTAGTATCCTGGTTATTAGTACAGGTGGAAAGGCTGTGTGCTTTAAGGTTTTCTTGCCCTAGTATAGATTCATCACTCCTTTTTTTCTATAGGTTTCCTTATGTAGTTTTTATTTCCATTAATTTTAAGGTATTTTGCAACATGAATTGTGCTTTTGAGCGGAAAGAGGTTATTTATGAGATAATTTCCTTACCTTCAAAAAAGGCATTTTTAGTTAATTTGTATTACTGTTTTAATATTAACAGTGAGGACAACAGGAATCATGCCTTATATAATTTCTAAGGTTAGAGGTAATAGAAATTCGCTTGAAAGAACATAAATGATTTTCTGTGGTAAATGTTTTACAAGTGCTCTTGAATGATGCCACCTCATGTTCGCCTTGAGAATAAAAGCTCAGTTCAGTTCATCTGGATAAATACATCAGGTGGGGGATGTGTGTTATCTATCAAGGTTCAATCCAAGGCTATCTATAAAAAAGTTTTGTAACACTTCTAAATATAATGAATTTCTAGTTACATCTACTACTATTTTCAACGTTAATTGTCGTGAAAGCAATAATTATTCTTGGTATCATTTCAATGCTCTTAATATGGCTGGAATTTGTTCCATAGCACATACAATAATTGTCTCTGTTACATGTCCTTTTCTGCTGCCACCTCATGTATTTCATGGGAATCAAGCCTCAGTACAGGTCCAAAGAATAGTTTGGTATAGAGCAATTTCCATAAACGTTGATTCCAAGTTGCCATTTTTGTAAAGCTTTTGGGTATGCTTAGTGGGGTTTTTTTTTCTGAAAATCTCTCGGATCAAATTAATTTTCTTCTTTACTTCAAGCCATGTTTCCATAAAGGCTTTGAAAGTGTCCATCATATATCGGGCACTGTCCTAGGAATTCATATCCGTGCACTCAATGCCTTCCCAATCTACTCTCTTAATTTCTGTTATTTGAACTTCTTTTACATAAATCAATTTCTTGTATTGTAAAATAGGATGTGATTTGACTTGAAAGGTATTTTGAATTTTAACAGCTTTTTATTATAAAAAAAGTGTTCTTAGAGTAGATGTGTAAGAAAAATGCTCACAAAAACAACAACAACAAATTTTCCTACAGATATATGTACTGTTAATATAGGACATTCTCTTTCCATATTCTTTGTGTACCTATTACATTTCTGTATGTATATATAGTCAGGTTCGTTAGGCATGTGTACATCTGTGTGCATAAATGTGCATTGCACACTAGCATACCTCTCTGGGTAACACTGTCTGTGATTTGTGGATATAAGTGTACTTATGTAAATGACTATTTTTCACTCATTCAGGAAACACTTATTGTATATGAATAATTTCCAGGGACTGTTCTCGACACTGGTTGCCTATACTGAATGAGACAGTCTTTATAAATACTACAGTGTAATGGGGTAGACAGAAAGAGAATAATATACATAAATAAAATAAACTAATGTTTAATTAGATCTTAATTGGTAGTGCAATATCTTTGGTGCCATTATGATTTATTGTGGTGAGGTTCAGTATATCAGTTTCTCAGACAGAAGAGCTGAGACATAAGTCTCAGTTTTTCAGCAATGTGTGTTCTCGGGTATAAAACGGAGAAAATATTGAAGTAATGAACCAAAGACCCTGGGAGGTGTTCTGTGAGCAAAAGAACCTAGCTTTTGTGTAGTGACCAATTCGCAGGTAAGTTAATGATGTCCAAAGCTTCGGAGGTCTCTCAGGCTTAATTGCTGCCTCGGGACAAGAGAAAGTGCATGTTAGGAAAGGGGTCACTTTGTGCTAAACAATTATAAATACTGACTATGCCTTTGAATTTCAAGAGCAAATAAAAGTCTTATGGTTTGGCACCACAACAGACTAGATTATCATTTTATTTTTCATTTACCTCCGGTTTACTCTAGTAAATTTATTCACCAAGAGCCAATGGCTTGAGCTCACCAGAGAGCTCAGCAGTCAAAACATCACTCCCATACGCTAATATCATATGTTTGCTACTGCGTCAAGGCAAATGCAAAAACAGATTTCTGTTTCTGACTATCTGTCTGTCTTTCCCCCCCTTTTTCCTGCCTCTAACATGAATAAATATATAAAAGAACAAACGAGAATGTTTTTTTGTTGTTGTTGTTTTTGCATCTTAAATTTCAAAGAAGAATGAATTATGTTTTACAAAATCTCACCCCAAGAGGGAATAAATGGTAAGATTGTAAAGTACCATATTTCCCCATGAATAAGAAGCTTCCCTTTATAAAACGCACCTTATTTGGGGGGCTCAAAGTTTGAGTAAATGATAGCAAATGCAAATAAATGAGAAATGCAAGTTAAAAATTCTACAACCACTGTATAAGGCACAGCCAGTTTTCTAACCCCACATTGTTCAAAAAAGTAGAGTCTTATTCATGGGAAAATATGATATACACTCACCAAATGTCTCTGTGAACATTTTTTCTTTTTCTTTTCCAGAGACAGGGAGAGAGTCAGAGAGAGGGATAGATAGGGACAGACAGACAGAGAGAGAGAGTACTTATTATGTGCCAAGTCACAGATCAATCATCAGTTTTTCATTGTGACCCCTATTTGTTCATTGAATCCTGTCTCATATGTGCCTTGACCAGTGAATCTTTGCCATAAAGTGTCGGCTTGCTCTAGATATCG
The DNA here is from genome assembly GCF_036850995.1 of Saccopteryx leptura. Taxonomy (NCBI): domain Eukaryota; kingdom Metazoa; phylum Chordata; class Mammalia; order Chiroptera; family Emballonuridae; genus Saccopteryx; species Saccopteryx leptura. The sequence goes on from NW_027095719.1 coordinate 490,584, forward strand.
ACCTTGGGCTTAAGATGGTGAGATTTGCTCAAACCACATGAGCCCACGCTCAGGATGGCACCATTGGGATCTCACACCTGAGTCCACAACTTTCCAGGCACTTGCTCTAACCACTGCACAATCTCCTGCTCACGCTGCGAACATTTTTTCTTTTACTTTCAGGATTTTATGTAGTATCCTGGTTATTAGTAGAGGGGGAAATGCTGTGTGCTTTAAGGTTTTCTTGCCCTAGTATAGATTCATCACTCCATTTTTTGTATAGGTTCCCTTATGTAGTTTTTATTTCCATTAATTTTAAGGTATTTTGCAACATGAATTATGGTTTTGAGCGGAAAGAGGTTATTTAGGAGTCAATTTCCTTACCATCAAAAAAGGGATTTTTAGTTAATTTGTATTACTGTTTTAATATTAAGGGTGAGGACAACAGGATTCATGCCTTATATAATTTCTAAGGTTCGAGGTAATAGAAACTCGCTTGAAAGAACATAAATGATTTTCTGTGGTAAATGTTTTACAAGTGCGCTTGAATGCTGCCACCTCGTGTTCACCTTGGGAATAACAGCTCAGATCAGTTCATCTGGATAAATACATCAGGTGGTTGTTTTGGGTTATCTATCAAGGTTGAATCCAAGGCTATCTATAAGAAAGTTTTGTAACACTTGTAAATATAAAGAATTTCTTGTTACAGCTACTACTGTTTTCAACGTTAATTGTCGTGAAAGCAAGAATTATTCTTGGTATCATTTCAATGCTCTGAATATGGCTGGAATTTGTTCCATAGCACATACAATACTTGTCTCTGTTACATGTCCTTTTCTACTGCCACCTCATGTCCATCATGGGAATCAAGCCTCACTACAGGTCCAAAGAATAGTTTGGTATAGACCAATTTCATAAATGTTGATTCCAATTTGCCATTTCAGTAAAGGTTTTGTGTATGCTTAGTGGCTGTTTTTTTTTCTGAAAATCTCTCGGATCAAATTATTTTTCTTCGTTACTTCAAGCCACGTTTTCATAAAGCCTTTGAAAGTGTCCATCATATACTAGGCACTGTCCTAGTAATTCATATCCATGAACTCAATGCCTTCCAAACCTACTCTCTTAATTTCTGTCTTTTGAAATTCTTTTACATAAATCAACTTCTTGTATTGTAAAATAGGATGTGCTTTGACTTGAAAGGTATGTTGAATTTTAACAGCTTTTTTATTATACAAAAGTGTTCTTAGAGCAGATGTGTAAGAAAAATGATCACAAAAACAACAACAACGAATTTTCCTACAGATATATCTACTGTTAATATTAGGACATTTTTTTACAATATTCTTTGTGTACCTATTATATTTCTGTATGTATATATACTCAGGTACGTTGGGCATGTGTACATCTGTGTGCATAAATGTGCACTGCACACGAGCATACCTCTCTGGGTCAACAGTGTCTGTGATTTTTCGATATAAGTTTACATATGCAGATGACTATTTATTCATTCAATCAGGAAACACTTATTGTATATGATTAATTGCCAGGGACTGTTCTCAACACCGGTTGGCTATACTGAATGAGACAGTCTTTATAAATACTACAGTGTAATGGGGTAGACAGAAAGAGAATAATATACTTAAATAAAATAAACAAAAGTTTAATTAGCACTTAATTGGTAGTGCAATATCTTTGGTGCCATTATGATTTATTGTGGTGAGGTTCAGTATATCAGTTTCTCAGACGGAAGAGCTGAGACATAAGTCTCGGTTTTTCAGCAATGTGTGTTCTCAGGTATAAAACGGAGAAAATATTGAAGTAATGAACCAAAGACCCTGGGAGGTGTTCTGTGAGCAAAAGAACCTAGCTTTTATGTAGTGACCAATGCTCAGGTAAGTTAATGATGTCCAAATATTTGGAGGTCTCTCAGGCTTGATTGCTGCCAGGGAGCAAGAGAAAGTGCATGTTAGAAAAGGGGTCACTTTGTGTTAAACAATTATAAATACTGATCATGCCCTTGAATTTCAAGAGCAAATAAAAGTCTTGTGGTGTTGGCACCACAACAGACTTGATTAATATTTTAATTTTTATTTACCTCCGGTTTTCTCTAGTAAATTTATTCACCAAGAGACAATGGCTTGTGCTCACCAGAGAGCTCAGCAGTCAAAGCATCACACCCATATGATAATATCATAGGTTTGCTCCTGCTTCAAGGCTCATACAAGAATAGATTGATGTTTCTGACTGTCTGTCTGTCTTTTCCCCCCTTTATCCTGCCTCTAACATGAATAAATATATAAAAGAACAAATGAGAATGTTCTTTGTTGTTGTTGTTTTTGAAGCTTAAATTTCAGAGAAGAATGAATTATGTTTTACAAAATCTCACCCCAAGAGGCAATAAATGGTAAGATTGTCAAGTACTATATTTCCCCATGAATAAGAAGCTTCCCTTTATAAGACGCACCTTATTTGTGGGGTTCAAAGTTGGAGTAAATGATAGCAGATGCGAATAAATGAGACATGCAAGTTAAGAATTCTACAACCGCTGTATAATCCGCACCAAGTTTTCTAACCCCACATTTTTCAAAAAGATGAGTCTTATTCATGGTAGAATATGATATAGACTCACCAAATGTCTCTGTTAACATTTTTTCTTTTTCTTTTCCAGAGACAGGGAGAGAGTCAGAGAGAGGGATAGATAGGGACAGACAGACACAGAGAGAGAGTTCTTATTATGTGCCAAGTCACAGATCAATCATCAGTTTTTCATTGTGACCCCTTATTTGTTCATTGACTCCTGTCTCATATGTGCCTTGACCAGGGGGCTATATCCCATAGAGTGACCGCTTGCTCTAGATAGCGACCTTGGGCTCAAGATGGTGAGCTTTGCTCAAACCACATGAGCCCTAGCTCAAGATGGCACCATTGGGATCTCAAACCTGAGTCCACTACATTCCAGGCACTTGCTCTAACCACTGCACCATCGCCTTCCTCGCTGCGAACATTTTTTCTTTTACTTTCAGGATTTTATGTAGTATCCTGGTTATTAGTAGAGGTGGAAAGGCTGTGTGCTTTAAGGTTTTCTTGCCCTAGTATAGATTCATCACTCCATTTTTTGTATAGGTTCCCTTATGTAGTTTTTATTTCCATTAATTTTAAGGTATTTTGCAACTTGAATTGTGATTTTGAGCGGAAAGAGGTTATTTAGGAGTTAATTTCCTTACCTTCAAAAAAGGGATTTTTAGTTCATTTGTATTACTGTTTTAATATTAAGGGTGAGGACAACAGGAATCATGCCTTATATAATTCTAAGTTTTGAGGTAATAGAAACTCGCTTGAAAGAACATACAGGATTATCTGTGGTAAATGTTTTCCAAGTGCACTTGAATGCTGCCACCTCGTGTACCTTGGGAATAACAGCTCAGATCAGTTCATCTGTATAAATACATCAGTTGGGTGTTGTGCGTTATCTATCAATGTTGAATCCAAGGCTATCTATAAGAAAGTTTTATAACTTGTAAATATAACAAATTTCTAGTTACAGCTACTACTTTTTTCAACGTTAATTGTCGTGAAAGCAAGAATTATTCTTGGTATCATTTCAATCCTCTGAATATGGCTGAAATTTGGTCCATAGCACATACAATAATTGTCTCTGTTACATGTCCTTTTCTGCTGCCACCTCATGTCCATTATGGGAATCAAGCCTCAGTACAGGTCCAAAGAATAGTTTGGTATAGACCAATTTCCATAAACGTTGATTCCAAGTTGCCATTTCTGTAAAGGTTTTGTGTATGCTTAGTGGGTGTTTTTTTTTCTGAAAATCTCTCGGATCAAATTATTTTTCTTTGTTACTTCAAGCCATGTTTTCATAAAGCCTTTGAAAGTGTCCATCATATACTGGGCACTGTCCTAGGAATTCATATCCGTGCACTCAATGCCTTCCAAATCTACTCTCTTAATTTCTGTCTTTTGAAATTCTTTTACATAAATCAACTTCTTGTATTATAAAATAGGATATGCTTTGACTTGAAAGGTATGTTGAATTTTAACACCTTTTTTATTATACAAAAGTGTTCTTAGAGCAGATGTGTAAGAAAAATGATCACAAAAACAACAACAACGAATTTTCCTACAGATATATCTACTGTTAATATTAGGACATTTTTTTACAATATTCTTTGTGTACCTATTATATTTCTGTATGTATATATACTCAGGTACGTTGGGCATGTTTACATCTGTGTGCATAAATGTGCACTGCACACGAGCATACCTCTCTGGTTCAACAGTGTCTGTGATTTGTCGATATAAGTTTACATATGCAGATGACTATTTATTCATTCAATCAGGAAACACTTATTGTATATGATTAATTGCCAGGGACTGTTCTCAACACCGGTTGGCTATACTGAATGAGACAGTCTTTATAAATACTACAGTGTAATGGGGGTAGACAGAAAGAGAATAATATACTTAAATAAAATAAACAAAAGTTTAATTAGCACTTCATTGGTAGTGCAATATCTTTGGTGCCATTATGATTTATTGTGGTGAGGTTCAGTATATCAGTCTCAGACGGAAGAGCTGAGACATAAGTCTCGGTTTTTCAGCAATGTGTGTTCTCAGGTATAAAACGGAGAAAATATTGAAGTAATGAAACAAAGTCCCTGGGAGGTGTTCTGTGAGCAAAAGAACCTAGCTTTTATGTAGTGACCAATGCTCAGTTAAATTAATGATGTCCAAAGCTTAGGAGGTCTCTCAGGCTGTATTGCTGCCACGGTACAAGAGAAAGTGCATGTTAGGAAAGGGGTCACTTTGTGCTAAACAATTATAAATACTGATCATGCCCTTGAATTTCAAGAGCAAATAAAAGTCTTGTGGTGTTGGCAACACAACAGACTAGATTATCATTTTATTTTTTATTTACCTCCGGTTTTCTCTAGTAAATTTATTCACCAAGAGACAATGGCTTGCTCTCACCAGAGAGCTAAGCAGTCAAAGCATCACACCCATACGCTAATATCATAGGTTTGCTCCTGCGTCAAGGCACATACAAAAACAGATTGATGTTTCTGACTGTCTGTCTGTCTTTTCCCCCCTTTATCCTGCCTCTAACATGAATAAATATATAAAAGAACAAATGAGAATGTTTTTTGTTGTTGTTGTTTTTGAAGCTTAAATTTCAGAGAAGAATGAATTATGATTTACAAAATCTCACCCCAAGATTGAATAAATGGTAAGATTTTCAAGTACCATATTTCCCCATAAATAAGAAGCTTCCCTTTATAAGACGCACCTTATTTGTGGGGCTCAAAGTTTGAGTAAATGATAGCAAATGCGAATAAATTAGGAATGCAAGTTAAAAATTCTACAACCACTGTATAAGGCACACCCAGTTTTCTAACCCCACATTTTTCAAAAAAGTTGAGTCTTATTCATGGGAAAATATGATATACACTCACCAAATGTCTCTGTGAACATTTTTTCTTTTTCTTTTCCAGAGACAAGGAGAGAGTCAGAGAGAGGGATAGATAGGGACAGACAGACAGACAGAGAGAGTTCTTATTATGTGCCAAGTCACAGATCAATCATCAGTTTTTCATTTGACATTTATTTGTTCATTGACTCCTGTCTCATATATGCCTTGACCAGGGGGCTCTTTGCCATAGAGTGACGGCTTGCTCTAGATAGCGACCTTGGGCTCAAGATGGTGAGCTTTCCTCAAACCACATGAGCCCACACTCAGGATGGCACCAGTGGGATCTCAAACCTGAGTCCACAACATTCCAGGCACTTGCTCTAACCACTGCACAATCGCCTGCTCACGAGGCGAACATATTTTCTTTTACTTTCTCTGGATTTTACGTAGTTTCCTGGTTATTAGTACAGGTGGAAAGGCTGTGTGCTTTAAGGTTTTCTTGCTCTAGTATAGATTCATCACTCCATTTTTTGTATAGGTTCCCTTATGTAGTTTTTATTTCCATTAATTTTAAGGTATTTTGCAACCTGAATTTTGGTTTTGAGCGGAAAGACGTTATTTAGGAGTTAATTTCCTTACCTTCAAAAAAGGGATTTTTAGTTAATTTGTATTAATGTTTTAATATTAAGGGTGAGGACAACAGGAATCATGCCTTATATAATTTCTAAGGTTAGAGGTAATAGAAACTCGCTTGAAAGAACATAAATGATTTTCTGTGGTAAATGTTTTCCAAGTGCGCTTGAATGCTGCCACCTCGTGTTCACCTTGGGAATAACAGCTCAAATCAGTTCACCTGGATAAACACATCAGATGGGTGTTTTGCGTTATCTATCAAGGTTGAATCCAAGGCTATCTATAAAAAGTTTTGTAACACTTGTAAATATAACAAATTTCTAGTTACAGCTACTACTGTTTCCAACGTTAATTGTCGTGAAAGCAAGAATTATTCTTGGTATCATTTCAATGCTCTTAATATGGCTGGAATTTGTTCCATAGCACATACAATAATTGTCTCTGTTACATGTCCTTTTCTACTGCCACCTCATGTCCATCATGGGAATCAAGCCTCACTACAGGTCCAAAGAATAGTTTGGTATAGACCAATTTCCATAAACGTTGATTCCAAGTTGCCATTTCTGTAAAGGTTTTGTGTATGCTTAGTGGGTGTTTTTTTTTTTCTGAAAATCTCTCGGATCAAATTATTTTTCTTTGTTACTTCAAGCCATGTTTTCATAAAGCCTTTGAAAGTGTCCATCATATACTGGGCACTGTCCTAGGAATTCATATCCGTGCACTCAATGCCTTCCAAATCTACTCTCTTAATTTCTGTCTTTTGAAATTCTTTTACATAAATCAACTTCTTGTATTGTAAAATAGGATGTGCTTTGACTTGAAAGGTATGTTGAATTTTAACAGCTTTTTTATTATACAAAAGTGTTCTTAGAGCAGATGTGTAAGAAAAATGATCACAAAAACAACAACAACGAATTTTCCTACAGATATATCTACTGTTAATATTAGGACATTTTTTTACAATATTCTTTGTGTACCTATTATATTTCTGTATGTATATATACTCAGGTACGTTGGGCATGTGTACATCTGTGTGCATAAATGTGCACTGCACACGAGCATACCTCTCTGGGTCAACAGTGTCTGTGATTTGTGGATATAAGTGTACATATGCAAATGACTATTTATTCATTCAATCAGGAAACACTTATTGTATATGATTAATTGCCAGGGACTGTTCTCAACACCGGTTGGCTATACTGAATGAGACAGTCTTTATAAATACTACAGTGTAATGGGGTAGACAGAAAGAGAATAATATACTTAAATAAAATAAACAAAAGTTTAATTAGCACTTAATTGGTAGTGCAATATCTTTGGTGCCATTATGATTTATTGTGGTGAGGTTCAGTATATCAGTTTCTCAGAAGGCAGGGCTGAGACATAAGTCTCGGTTTTCAGCAATGTGTGTTCTCAGGTATAAAACGGAGAAAATATTGAAGTAATGAATCAAAGACCCTGGGAGGTGTTCTGTGAGCAAAAGAACCTAGCTTTTATGTAGTGACCAATGCTCAGTTAAATTAATGATGTCCAAATATTTGGAGGTCTCTCAGGCTTGATGGCTGCCAGGGAACAAGAGAAAGTGCATGTTAGAAAAGGGGTCACTTTGTGTTAAACAATTATAAATACTGATCATGCCCTTGAATTTCAAGAGCAAATAAAAGTCTTGTGGTGTTGGCACCACAACAGACTTGATTATCATTTTAATTTTTATTTACCTCCGGTTTTCTCTAGTAAATTTATTCACCAAGAGACAATGGCTTGTGCTCACCAGAGAGCTCAGCAGTCAAAGCATCACATCCATATGCTAATATTATAGTTTTGCTCATGCATCAAGGCTCATACAAGAATAGATTGATGTTTCTGACTGTCTGTCTGTCTTTTCCCCCCCTTTTTCCTGCCTCTAACATGAATAAATATATAAAAGAAAAAATGAGAATGTTCTTTGTTGTTGTTGTTTTTGAAGCTTAAATTTCAGAGAAGAATGAATTATGTTTTCAAAATCTCACCCCAAGAGGCAATAAATGGTAAGATTGTCAAGTACCATATTTCCCCATGAATAAGAAGCTTCCCTTTATAAGACGCACCTTATTTGTTGGACTCAAAGTTTGAGTAAATGATAGCAAATGCGAATAAATGAGAAATGCAAGTAAAAATTTCTACAACCATTGTATAAGAAGCACCAAGTTTTCTAACCCCACATTTTTCAAAAACGATGAGTCTTATTCATGGTAAAATATGATATATACCCACCAAATGTCTCTGTGAACATTTTTTCTTTTTCTTTTCCAGAGACAGGGAGAGAGTCAGAGAGAGGGATAGATAGGGACAGACAGACAGAGAGAGAGTTCTTATTATGTGCCAGGTCACAGATCAATCATCAGTTTTTCATTGTGACCCCTTATTTGTTCATTGACTCCTGTCTCATATGTGCCTTGACCAGGGGGCTCTTTGCCATAGAGTGACCGCTTGCTCTAGATAGCGACCTTGGGCTCAAGATGGTGAGCTTTGCTCCAACCACATGAGCCCTAGCTCAAGATGGCACCATTGGGATCTCAAACCTGAGTCCACTACATTCCAGTCAATTGCTCTAACCACTGCACCATCGCCTTCCTCGCTGCGAACATTTTTTCTTTTACTTTCAGGATTTTATGTAGTATCCTGGTTATTAGTAGAGGTGGAAAGGCTGTGTGCTTTAAGGTTTTCTTGCCCTAGTATAGATTCATCACTCCATTTTTTGTATATGTTCCCTTATGTAGTTTTTATTTCCATTAATTTTAAGGTATTTTGCAACTTGAATTGTGATTTTGAGCGGAAAGAGGTTATTTAGTAGTTAATTTCCTTACCTTCAAAAAAGGGATTTTTAGTTCATTTGTATTACTGTTTTAATATTAAGGGTGAGGACAACAGGAATCATGCCTTATATAATTTCTAAGTTTTGAGGTAATAGAAACTCGCTTGAAAGAACATAAATGATTTTCTGTGGTAAATGTTTTCCAAGTGCTCTTGAATGCTGCCACCTCGTGTTCACCTTGGGAATAACAGCTCAGATCAGTTCATCTGTATAAATACATCAGTTGGGTGTTGTGCGTTATCTATCAAGGTTGAATCCAAGGCTATCTATAAGAAAGTTTTGTAACACTTGTAAATATAACAAATTTCTAGTTACAGCTACTATTTTTTCAACGTTAATTGTCTTGAAAGCAAGAATTATTCTTGGTATCATTTCAATGCTCTGAATATGGCTGGAATTTGGTCCATAGCACATACAATAATTGTCTCTGTTACATGTCCTTTTCTGCTGCCACCTCATGTCCATTATGGGAATCAAGCCTCAGTACAGGTCCAAAGAATAGTTTGGTATAGACCAATTTCCATAAACGTTGATTCCAAGTTGCCATTTCTGTAAAGGTTTTGTGTATGCTTAGTGGCTGTTTTTTTTTCTGAAAATCTCTCGGATCAAATTATTTTTCTTCGTTACTTCAAGCCATGTTTTCATAAAGCCTTTGAAAGTGTCCATCATATACTGGGCACTGTCCTAGGAATTCATATCCGTGCACTCAATGCCTTCCAAATCTACTCTCTTAATTTCTGACTTTTGAAATTCTTTTACATAAATCAACTTCTTGTATTATAAAATAGGATATGCTTTGACTTGAAAGGTATGTTGAATTTTAACAGCTTTTTTATTATACAAAAGTGTTCTTAGAGCAGATGTGTAAGAAAAATGATCACAAAAACAACAACAACGAATTTTCCTACAGATATATCTACTGTTAATATTAGGACATTTTTTTACAATATTCTTTGTGTACCTATTATATTTCTGTATGTATATATACTCAGGTACGTTGGGCATGTGTACATCTGTGTGCATAAATGTGCACTGCACACGAGCATACCTCTCTGGGTCAACAGTGTCTGTGATTTGTCGATATAAGTTTACATATGCAGATGACTATTTATTCATTCAATCAGGAAACACTTATTTTATATGATTAATTGCCAGGGACTGTTCTCAACACCGGTTGGCTATACTGAATGAGACAGTCTTTATGAATACTACAGTGTAATGGGGGTAGACAAAAAGAGAATTATATATTATAAATAAAATTAACAAAAGTTTAATTAGCACTTAATTGGTAGTGTAATATCATGGTGCAATTATGATTTATTGTGGTGAGGTTCAGTATATCAGTTTCTCAGATGGAAGAGTTGAGACATAAGTCTCGGTTTTTCAGCAATGTGTGTTCTCAGGTATAAAACGGAGAAAATATTGAAGTAAAGAACCAAAGATCCTGGGAGGTGTTCTGTGAGCAAAAGAACCTAGCTTTTATGTAGTGACCAATGCTCAGGTAAGTTAATGATGTCCAAAGCTTCGGAGGTCTCTCAGGCTTGATTGCTGCCTCGGGACAAGAGAAAGTGCATGTTAGGAAAGGGGTCACTTTGTGCTAAACAATTATAAATACTGATCATGCCCTTGAATTTCAAGAGCAAATAAAAGTCTTGTGGTGTTGGCAACACAACAGACTAGATTATCATTTTATTTTTTATTTACCTCCAGTTTTCTCTAGTAAATTTATTCACCAAGAGACAATGGCTTGCACTCACCAGAGAGTTAAGCAGTCAAAGCATCACACCCATACGCTAATATCATAGGTTTGCTCCTGCGTCAAGGCACATACAAAAACAGATTGATGTTTCTGACTGTCTGTCTGTCTTTTCCCCCCTTTATCCTGCCTCTAACATGAAGTAATATATAAAAGAACAAATTAGAATGTTTTTTGTTGTTGTTGTTTTTGAAGCTTAAATTTCAGAGAAGAATGAATTATGATTTACAAAATCTAACCCCAAGATTGAATAAATGGTAAGATTTTCAAGTACCATATTTCCCCATGAATAAGAAGCTTCCCTTTATAAGACTCACCTTATTTGGGGGCTCAAAGTTTGAGTAAATGATAGCAAATGCGAATAAATTAGGAATGCAAGTTAAAAATTCTACAACCACTGTATAAGGCACAGCCAGTTTTCTAACCCCACATTGTTCAAAAAAGTTGAGTCTTATTCATGGGAAAATATGATATACACTCACCAAATGTCTCTGTGAATATTTCTTTTTTTCTTTTTCTTTCTAGAGACAAGGAGAGAGTCAGAGAGAGGGATAGATAGGGACAGACAGACAGACAGAGAGGGTTCTTATTATGTGCCAAGTCACAGATCAATCATCAGTTTTTCATTGTGCCCCTTATTTGTTCATTGACTCCTGTCTCATATATGCCTTGACCAGGGGGCTCTTTGCCATAGAGTGACCGCTTGCTCTAGATAGCGACCTTGGGCTCAAGATGGTGAGCTTTCCTCAAACCACATGAGCCCACTCTCAGGATGGCAGCAGTGGGATCTCAAACCTGAGTCCACAACATTCCAGGCACTTGCTCTAACCACTGCACAATCGCCTGCTCACGAGGCGAACATTTTTTCTTTTACTTTCTCTGGATTTTACGTAGTTTCCTGGTTATTAGTACAGGTGGAAAGGCTGTGTGCTTTAAGGTTTTCTTGCTCTAGTATAGATTCATCACTCCATTTTTTGTATAGGTTCCCTTATGTAGTTTTTATTTCCATTAATTTTAAGGTATTTTGCAACCTGAATTTTGGTTTTGAGCGGAAAGACGTTATTTAGGAGTTAATTTCCTTACCTTCAAAAAAGGGATTTTTAGTTCATTTGTATTACTGTTTTAATATTAAGGGTGAGGACAACAGGAATCATGCCTTATATAATTTCTAAGGTTCGAGGTAATAGAAACTCGCTTGAAAGAACATAAATGATTTTCTGTGGTAAATGTTTTCCAAGTGCGCTTGAATGCTGCCACCTCGTGTTCACCTTGGGAATAACAGCTCACATCAGTTCATCTGGATAAATACATCAGGTGGGTGTTTTGCCTTATCTATCAAGGTTGAATCCAAGGCTATCTATAAAAAGTTTTGTAACACTTGTAAATATAACAAATTTCTAGTTACAGCTACTAGTGTTTCCAACGTTAATTGTCGTGAAAGCAAGAATTATTCTTGGTATCATTTCAATGCTCTTAATATGGCTGGAATTTGTTCCATAGCACATACAATAATTGTCTCTGTTACATGTCCTTTTCTGCTGCCACCTCATGTCCATCATGGGAATCAAGCCTCAGTACAGGTCCAAAGAATAGTTTGGTATAGACCAATTTCCATAAACGTTGATTCCAAGTTGCCATTTCTGTAAAGGTTTTGTGTATGCTTAGTGGCTGTTTTTTTTTCTGAAAATCTCTCGGATCAAATTATTTTTCTTCGTTACTTCAAGCCATGTTTTCATAAAGCCTTTGAAAGTGTCCATCATATACTGGGCACTGTCCTAGGAATTCATATCCGTGCACTCAATGCCTTCCAAATCTACTCTCTTAATTTCTGTCTTTTGAACTTCTTTTACATAAATCAACTTCTTGTATTGTAAAATAGGATGTGCTTTGACTTGTAAGGTATGTTGAATTTTAACAGCTTTTTTATTATACAAAAGTGTTCTTAGAGCAGATGTGTAAGAAAAATGATCACAAAAACCACAACAACGAATTTTCCTACAGATATATCTACTGTTAATATTAGGACATTTTTTTACAATATTCTTTGTGTACCTATTATATTTCTGTATGTATATATACTCAGGTACGTTGGGCATGTGTACATCTGTGTGCATAAATGTGAATTGCACATGAGCATACCTCTCTGGGTCAACAGTGTCTGTGATTTGTGGATATAAGTGTACATTTGCAAATGACTATTTATTCATTCATTCAGGAAACACTTATTGTATATGATTAATTGCCAGGGACTGTTCTCGACATCGGTTGGCTATACTGAATGAGACAGTCTCTATAAATACTACAGTGTAATGGGTTAGACAGAACGGGAATAATATACATAAATAAAATAAACAAAAGTTTAATTAGCACTTAATTGGTAGTGCAATATCTTTGGTGCCATTATGATTTATTGTGGTGAGGTTCAGTATATCAGTTTTTCAGACGGAAGAGCTGAGACTTAAGTCTCGGTTTCTCAGCAATGTGTGTTCTCAGGTATAAAACGGAGAAACTATTGAAGTAATGAACCAAAGACCCTGGGAGGTGTTCTGTGAGCAAAAGAACCTAGCTTTTATGTAGTGACCAATGCTCAGGTAAGTTAATGATGTCCAAATCTTCGGAGATCTCTCAGGCTTGATTGCTGCCATGGTACAAGAGAAAGTGCATGTTAGGAAAGGGGTCACTTTGTGTTAAACAATTATAAATACTGATCATGCCCTTGAATTTCAAGAGCAAATAAAAGTCTTGTGGTGTTGGCACCACAACAGACTTGATTATCATTTTAATTTTTATTTACCTCCGGTTTTCTCTAGTAAATTTATTCACCAAGAGACAATGGCTTGTGCTCACCAGAGAGCTCAGCAGTCAAAGCATCACACCCATATGATAATATCATAGGTTTACTCCTGCTTCAAGGCTCATACAAGAATAGATTGATGTTTCTGACTGTCTGTCTGTCTTTTCCCCCCTTTATCCTGCCTCTAACATGAATAAATATATAAAAGAACAAATGAGAATGTTCTTTGTTGTTGTTGTTTTTGAAGCTTAAATTTCAGAGAAGAATGAATTATGTTTTACAAAATCTCACCCCAAGAGGCAATAAATGGTAAGATTGTCAAGTACCATATTTCCCCATGAATAAGAAGCTTCCCTTTATAAGACGCACCTTATTTGTGGGGTTCAAAGTTTGAGTAAATGATAGCAGATGCGAATAAATGAGACATGCAAGTTAAGAATTCTACAACCGCTGTATAATCCGCACCAAGTTTTCTAACCCCACATTTTTCAAAAAGATGAGTCTTATTCATGGTAGAATATGATATAGACTCACCAAATGTCTCTGTGAACATTTTTTCTTTTTCTTTTCCAGAGACAGGGAGAGAGTCAGAGAGAGGGATAGATAGGGACAGACAGACACAGAGAGAGAGTTCTTATTATGTGCCAAGTCACAGATCAATCATCAGTTTTTCATTGTGACCCCTTATTTGTTCATTGACTCCTGTCTCATATGTGCCTTGACCATGTGGCTCTGTGCCATAGAGTGACGGCTTGCTCTAGATAGCGACCTTGGGCTCAAGATGGTGAGCTTTGCTCCAACCACATGAGCCCTCGCTCAAGATGGCACCATTGGGATCTCAAACCTGAGTCCACAACATTCCAGGCACTTGCTCTAACCACTGCACCATTGCCTGCTCACGCTGCGAACATTTATTCTTTTATTTTCTTTAGATTTTATGTAGTATCCTGGTTATTAGTAGAGGTGGAAAGGCTGTGTGCTTTAAGGTTTTCTTGCCCTAGTATAGATTCTTCACTCCATTTTTTGTATAGGTTTCCTTATGTAGTTTTTATTTCCATTAATTTTAAGGTATTTTGCAACATGAATTGTGGTTTTGACCAGAAAAAGGTTATTTCGGACTTAATTTTCTTACCTTCAAAAAAGGGATTTTTAGTTAATTTGTATTATTTTTTACTATATTAAGTGTGAGGACAACGGTACTCATGCCTTATATAATTTCTAAGGTTAGAGGTAATAGAAACTCGCTTGAAAGAATATAAAGTATTATCTGTGGTAAATGTTTTCCAAGTGTGCTTCCCTGCTGCCACCTCGTGTTCACCTTGGGAATAACAGCTCAGATCAGTTCATTTGGATAAACTCATCAGTTTGTTGTTCTGCGTTATCTATCAATTTTGAATCCATGGGTATCTAAAAGAAAGTATTATAACTTTTAAATATAACGAATTTCTAGTTACAGCTACTACTTCTTTCAACGTTAATTGTTGTGAAAGCAAGAATTATTCTTGGTATCATTGCAGTCCTCTTGTTTTGATTGGAACTTGCTCAATAGCGCAATCTATAATTGTCTCTTTTACATGTGCTTCTCTACTGCCACCTCGGGTGAATCTTGGGAATCAAGCCTCAGTACAGGTCCAAAGGAATTGGTTGGTACAGAGCATTTTGTATAAACGTTGATTCCAATTTGTTATTTCTATAAAGGTATTGTGTATCTTTAGTGGTTTGTTTTTTGAAAATCTCTTGGTTCAACTTATTTTTCTTCTTTACTTCCAGCCATGCTTTTATAAAGCTTTTGAAAGTGCCCATCATATACCAGGCACTGTGCTAGGAACTCATTTCCGTGCACTTAGTGACTTCCCATTCTACTCTATTAACTTCTGTCTTTTTAACTTTTTTTCAATAAATGAACTTTTTGTGTTGTAAAATATGATGTGCTTTGATTTGAAAAGAGTGTTGAATTTTAACAGCTTTTTAATAATAAAAAAGTATTCTTATAGCAGAAGTGCAAGAAAAATGATCTCAAAAACAAGAACAACTAATTTTCATACATATATATCTAATGTTAATATTAGGACATTTTATTTCCATTATCTTTTTGTTCATATTACATTTTTCTATGTATATGTACTCAGGTACATTGGGTGTGTGTACATCTGTGTGCATAAATGTGCATTTCACATGAGCATAACTCTCTGTGTCAACAGTGTCTCTCATTTGTGGATATCTGTGTACATATGCAAATGACTATTTATTCTTTCATTCAGGAAACACTTATTGTATTTAGTTAATTCCCAGGGCCTGTGCTCGACACTTGTTGCCTAAATTGAAAGAGACAGTCTCACTTTCTTTCTTTATAAATATTACACTGTAATGTGGTAGACAGAAAGAGAAAAATGTACATAAATAAAATTATTATAAGTTGTGACAAGCACTGGATATAGTAGTGCAATGTCTTGTTCCCAGTTTTCATTGATCGTGGCGATATTCAGTATATCAGTTTCTCGAAAGGCAGAGCTGAGACATAAGTCTCAGTTCTTCAGCAATGTGTTTTCTCAGCTATAAAACTGAGAAAATTTTCAAGCGCTGAACAAAGACCCTGGGAGGTGTTCTGTGAGAAAAGAACCTAGCTTTAAGTGGTGACCCAGGCTCAGATAAATTCTGTTGTCCAAAAGTAAGGAGATCTCTCAGTCTGGACACTTTAGTTGCTCATTGACTGCTCTCTTATTGTGCTTTGACCAGGGAACTACAGCTGACCATGTAACTTCTTGCTCAAGCCAGTGAGCCCATTGGGCTAAAGCTGGTGAGCTTTGCTTAAACCAGATAAGCCCACGCTCAAGCTGGCAACCTTGGGATCTCAAACCTGGGTACTCCGCATTCCAGTCAAATGCTCTATCCACCGTGCAACCAACTCCTCAGGCTGTGAAAATTTTTATCTTTTACTTTCTCTGGATTTTGTTTAGTATCCTGTTTCATAGTATGGGTGGTAACCTTGTGTATTTTAAGGTTTTTTTTCACTAAAATGTATTCATCACAACATTTTTCCATAGGTTTTCTTATGTAGTTTTATTTCCATTAGGTTTAAAGTATTTTGTAACTTGAATTTTGATTTTGAGCAGGGGTTATTTAGAAGTGAATTTCTTAACTTAATAAAGGAAGGGTTTTTTAGTTAGTTATTATTACTGATTTCTAGAGTAATTGTAATGACATGAAGAAACATGCTTTATATCATTTCAAAGGTTTGAGGTAGTTGAAACTTCCTTGCAAGAAAATAATATATTATCTTTGGGAAATGTTTTCCATATGCGCATCTCTGCTGCCACCTCGTGTTTACCTTGGGAGTAACAGCTCAGAGCAGTTCAACTGAAAATACACAAAATTTGGGAATTTTGCTTTATTTGTCAATGTTGAAACCAAGACTATTTTGAAGATACTTTTATAACTTGTAAATATAAGAAATTTTCAGTTACTGATTGCTACTTGTTTCAATGTTTACTCTAGTGAAAGCAATAGATATATTTGATATTATTTCATTTCTCTGAAGTTTGCTGAAACTTGCTGCATAGCGCATACAATAATGGTCTCTGTTGCATTGGCTTTTATGCAGCTACCTCGTGTGCATCTTTTGAATCACGCTTCAAAACAGATCCAAAAGGAAAGAAATAGTAGAGAGGGTTGTCAACAAACGTTGACTCCAATTGGCCAGTTCTGTAAATATTTTGTGTATTCTTAGTGATTTGATTTTTGGGAATCTATCATTTCACCTTGTTTTTCTTCTTTCCTTCCAGCAATGCTTTCATAAAACTTTTGAATGTTCCCATCATATACCAGGCACTGTGCTAGGAACTGTATGAGTAGTTGGTGCACTCAATGTCTTCCCATTCTACTATTTTTACTTCTGATTTTGGACTCCTTTATTTAAATCTTCTTAATGTATTGTAAAATAAGATGTGCTTTGATTTGAAAAGTATGTTGAATGTAACTGCTTTTTTATTATAAAAACTGTATTCTTATTGCAGAAGTGCAAGAAAAAATGAAGAGAATTCAAAACAACAAATTTTCATTCAGAGATAACTACTGTTAATATTATGACATTATCTTTCCATATTCTTAGTGTACCTATTATATTTCTATATCTATACGTACTAAGGTACATTGGGTGTGCATACACTGTGTGTATATATGTGCATTGCATATGAGCATATCTCTCTGGGTCCACATTTTTTGTCATTTGTGGATACCTGTGTATGCATGTAAATTACTATTTATTCTTTCATTCATTAAACACTATTGTATTTCTATTATGTTCCAGGCACTCTGCTCTACACTGGTTGCCTATAGTGAAAGAGACAGATTGTCTTTATGAATAATACACTGTCATGCTGTAGACAGAGGAAGAAAAATGTACATAAATAAAATAATTATAAGTTGTGAGAAGCACTGGATATAGTAGTGCAATATCTTGTTCCCAGTTTTCATTGATCGTGGCAATATTCAGTATATCAGTTTCTCTAAAGGCAGTGCTGAGACCTAAGTCTCAGTTAATCCACAATGCATGTTCTCAGCTATAAAACTGAGAAAATTCTCAAGCGCTGAACAAAGACCCTGGGAGGTGTTCTGTGAGCAAAAGAACCTAGCTTGTAAGTGGTGACCCAGGCTCAGATAAATTTTGATGTCCAAAACTAAGGAGGTCTCTCAGTCTGGACTGCTGCAGCAGCACAAGAGAAAAGTGCATGTTAGGAAAGGGGTCACATCATATTAAACAATCAGAAATATTTTTTATGCTCCTAACATTCAAGAGCCAAGAAGTTTTCTGGAGTTTTCAACACTGCAGACTAGATAATTGTTTTATTTTTAATTACCTCAGTTTTCTCTAGTAATTTTTCCCCTAAATAGAATGGCTTGCTATCACCAGACATCTCAGTAGATAGAGCATCACACACTTACACTAATGTCATAGTTTTTGTCCTTGGTCTAATAACATACAGTAACACATTGATGTTTCTGCCTATCTGTCTGTCTGTTTTCCCCCCTCTTTTCCCTTTAACATTAAAAACTAAATAAAAGAAAAATGACAATGGCTTTTTCTGCTGTTTTTGCAGCTTAAATTGCTTAGGGGAATGAATTATTTTTTTTTCAAAATCTCACCGCAGGAAGAAATAAGTGGTAAGGTTGTAAAGTACCAGATCTCCCCGTGTATAAGTATAATCCCTCTATAAGTAGCACTTTAATTTTGGGGCACAAAATTTGAGAAAGTGATAAGAAATGTGAAGAAACAGGAAATGCAATTAAAAATACAACAACCACTGTATAAGTTGCACTCAGGATTCAAACCCCACCTTTTTAAAAATGATGAGTTTTATACATAGGAAAATATGGATAGAAACTCTAAATGTCTCTGTGAACATTTCTTTCTTTCCTTTTTTTCTTTTTTCCAGAGTCATAGAGAGAGTGAGGGAGAGGGATAGATAGGGACAGACAAGAATGGAAAACATTTTTTATTAGGTGCCAGGTCACAGATCAATCATGATTTTTTCATAAGGACAACTTAGTTATTCATTGACTGCTCTCTCATATGTGCCTTGACCAGAGGGCTACAGCTGACCGAGTGACACCTTGCTCAAGCCAGCTACATTGGGAACAAGCTGTTGAGCTTTTCTAAAATGAGATGAGCCCACCCTCAAGCTGGCGAATTTGGCATCTCAAATCTGGGTACTGTGCATTCCACTCAAATGCTCTACCCACTGTGCCACTGCCTTGTCAGTCTGTGAATATTTTGTTTCTTTTACATTCTCTGGATTTTATTTAGTATCCTGGTTCTTAGTATGGGTGGAAAGGCTTTGTATTTTAAGATTTTATTCCTCTAAAATGTATTCATCACTATATGTTTTCTAGATTATCTTATGTAGTTTTTCTTTTCATTAATTTTAAGGTATTTTGGAACTTATTGTGATTTTCAGGGGGGGTTATTTAGGAGTGAATTTCATTACCTAAAAAAAGCGATTTTAGTTAATTTCTAATACTGTTTCATATATTAAGTGTAATGACGACAAGAAACATGCTTTATATCATTTCTAAGGTTAGAGGTAGTTGAAACATGCTTGAAAGAACATACAGAATTTACTGTGGAAAATGTTTTTCAAGAGCGCTTCCCTTTTGCCACCTCGTCTGCACCTTGAAAATTACAGCTCAGTGCAGTTCACCAGGAAAAACACAGCAGTTGTGTGTTGTGCGTTATCTATCAATGTTGAATCAAAGGCTATCTAAAAGATACTTTCATAACTTGTAAATAAAAGGAAGTTCTAGCTACTGTTTGCTACCTGTTTCAATATTAACTGTAGTGTAAGCAAGAGATACACTTCATATCATTTCAATTTTCTGAAGTTTTCTGGAACTTGTTCCATACCACATAAAATATTGGTCTCTGTTACATGTGCTTCTCTGTTACCACATGGTTTGCATCTAGGGAATCATGCTTCAGAACAGGTCCAAGGAAAACTTTTGGTAGATAAGATTGTCTACAACCATTGATTCCAATTAGCCGCTTCTGTGAAGTATTTCTGTATGTATACTTAGTGGTTTGTTTTCAGGGAATCTATCATTTCATCTTGGTTTTTTTTTCCTTCCAACCATGCTTTCATAAAGCCTTTGAAAGTGCCATTTGTATACTCATGTCCCTGCACTCAGTCACTTTCCGTTCTACTATTTTTCCATCTGTCTTTTGAACTTCTTTTATTTAAATCTACTTAATGTATTTTAAATTATAATGCGCTTTGATTTGACAAGCATGTAGTATTTAACAGCTTTTTTTTATAAAAACCATATTCTTACTGCAGAAATGCAAAAAATGATAAGAAAACAAAACTACAAATTTTAATACATAGATATCAACTGTTAACTTTAGCCATTTTCTTTTCATATTCTTTGTGTACCAATTATATTTCTCTATGTATATGTACTCAGGTACATTGGGTGCGTATACCCAATGTGTGCATAGATGTGCATTGCACATGAGCATACATCTCTGTTTCAATAGTGTCTGTCATTTGTGAATATTTGTGTATGTATGCAAAAGAATATTTTTTTATTCTTCCATTAAAACTTATTAAATTTTCATTATATGCCAGGCATTGTGCTCGACACTGGTTGCCATAGTGAATGGGAGAGACTCACTTTCTGTCTTTATGGATATTACACTGTCATGAAGTAAAAAGAGGAAGAAAAAATATACATAAAAATTAAAAGTTGTGACAAACACTGGATTTGGTAGTGCAATACCTTTGGTCCCAGGGGTGATTGATCATGGCATGGTTAAGTATATCAGTTTCTTGGAAGACAGAGCTGAGTCATAAGTTTCGGTTCTTCAGGAATGCGTGATCTCAGCTATAAAACTGAGAAAATTTACAAGTGATGCAACAAATACCCTGGGAGGTGTTCTGTGACCAAAAGAACCTAAATTGTAAGTGCTGAGCAGGCTCAGATATATTCTGAAAACCAAACCTTATGAGGTTTCTCAGTCTGGACTGCTGCCACGGCACAAGAAAAAGTGCATGTTACAAAAGGTGTCAATTCATGCTCAAAATCAGGAAAAGTGATTGTGTATGCCCCTGACTAACAGGAGCCTAGAAAAGTCTTCTGATGTTGTCACCACAGCAGAATAGATTATTATTTTAGTTTTTATTTGCCTCAGGTTGTCTCTAGTAATTTTGTTTCCCTAGAGACAATGGCTTGCATACATCTGAGAGCTCAGTAGTTAGAGCACCACACTCATACAGTAATATCATAGCATTGCTCCTGTTTCAAGGCACATACAGAAACAGATTGATGTTTCTGACTATCTGTCTGTTTTTTCCTCCCACTTCCTCTTTCTAACATTAAAAATTAAATAAAAGAATAAATGACAATGGCTGTTTTTCTGTTGATTTTGCAGCTTAAATGGGGTAGAAGAAGGAATTATGTTATTCAAAATCTCACCACTAGAGAAAATAGGTAGTAAGGTTGTAAAGTACTATATTTCCCCATGCATAATATGCCTCCCTGTAGAAGACGCACCTTCATTTTGGGGCACAAAATTTGAGAAAAGGATAACAAATGCGAGGAAACAGGAAATGCAAGTAAAATATACTACAACCACTGTATAAGACGTACCCAGTTTTCAAACCCCACATTTTTCAAAATACATGAGTCTTAAATGAGGGCAAATATGGTATACACCCACCGAATGTCACTATGAACCCTCTATTTCTTTCTTTCTTTTCTTTTCTTTTTTTTTTTTTTCCAGAGACAGTGAGAGAGTCAGAGAGTGGGATAGATAGGGACACACAGACAGGAAGATGAAGAGTATTTTTTTTATTATGTGCCAGTTCACAGATCAATCTCATTTTTTGTTGTGACACCTTAGTTCCTCATTGACTACTCTCATTGTGCCTTGACCAGTGATCTACAGCTGACCGAGTAACCTCTTGCTCAAGCCAGTGATCCCATTGGGCTAAAGCTGGTGAGCTTTTCTTAAACCAGATAAGCTCACGCTCAAGCTGGTGACCTTGGGATCTCAACCTGGGTACTCCGCATCCTGTCAAATGCTCTATCCACCTCGCCACTGCCTCCTTAGGCTGTGAAAATTTTTATCTTTTACTTTCTCTGGATTTTGTTTAGTAATCTGTTTCATAGTATGCGTGGTAACCTTGTGTATTTTAAGGTTTTTTTTCCACTAAAATGTATTTATCACAACATTTTTCCATAGGTTTTTTATGTAGTTTTTATTTCCATTAAGTTTAAAGTATTTTGTAACTTGAATTTTGGTTTTGATCAGGGGTTATTTGGAAGTGAATTTCTTAACTTATAAAAGAAAGTGTTTTTTAGTTAGTTTTTATTACTGATTTCTAAAGTGTAATGACAAGAAGAAACATGCTTTATATCATTTCAAAGGTTTGAGGTAGTTGAAACTTCCTTGCAAGAAAATAATATATTATCTTTGGGAAATGTTTTCCAAGTGCGCTTCTTTGCTGCCACCCCGTTTTTACCTTGGGAATAACAGCTCAGAGCAGTTCACCTGAAAAAACACAGCAGTTGGGAGTTGTGCTTTATCTATCAATGTTGAAACCAAGACTATTTAGAAGATACTTTTATAACTTGTAAATATAAGGAATTTCCATTTATTGTTTGCTACTTGTTTCAACGTTAACTCTAGTGAAAGCAATAGACATATTTTATATTATTTCAATCCTCTGAAGTTGGCTGAAACTTGCTGCATAGCACATACAATAATGGTCTCTGTTAAATTTGCTTCTCTGCTGTTACCTCGTGTGCATCTTGGAAATCACGCCCTCAGAACAGATCAAAAGGAAAGAAACAGTAGAGAGGATTATCTCAAACGTTGATTCCAAATCGCCAGTTCTGTAAATATTTTGTGTATTCTTAGTGATTTGATTTTTGGGAATCTATCGGTTCACCTTGTTTTTCGCCTTTCCTGCCAGCAATGCTTTCATAAAACCTTTGAATGTTCCCATCATATAGCAGGCACTGTGCTAGGAACTGTATGAGTATTTGGTGCACTCAATGTCTTCCCATTATTCTATTTTTAATTCTACATTTAGACTTTTTATTTAACTTTTCTTAATGTATTGTAAAATAGGATGTGCTTTGATTTGAAAAGTATATTGAATATAACTGCTTTTTTATTATAAAAACTGTATTCTTATTGCAGAAGTACAAGAAAAAAATGAAGAGAATACAAAACAACAAATTTTCATCCAGAGATAACTACTGTTAAGATTATGACATTCTTTTTCCATATTCTTAGTGTACCTATTATATTTCTATATCTAAATGTACTGAGGTACATTGGGTGTGCAAACATCTGTGTGTATTGATGTGCATTGAATATGAGCATATCTCTCTAGGTCCACAGTTTCTATCATTTGCAGATACCTGTGTATGCATGCAAATTAATATTTATTCTTTCATTCATTAAACACTTATTGTATTTCTATTATAATCCAGGCACTGTGCTGTACACTTGTTGCCTATAGTGAAAGAGACAGATTGTCTTTATGAATAATACACGGTCATGCTGTAGACAGAGGAAGAAAAATGTACATAAAGAAAATAATTATAAGTTGTGAAAAGCACTGGATATAGTAGTGCAATGCCTTGTTCCCAGTTTTCATTGATCGTGGTGATGTTCAGTATATCAGTTTCTCGAAAGGCAGAGCTGAAACCTAAGTCTCAGTTCTTCAGCAATGCGAGTTCTCAGCTATAAAACTGAGAAAATTCTCAAGCGCTGAAACAAAGACCCTGGGAGGTGTTCTGTAAGCAAAAGAACCTAGCTTGTAAGTGGTGACCCAGGCTCAGATAAATTCTAATGTCCAAAACTAAAAAGGTCTCTCTGTCTGGACTGCTGCAACAGCACAAGAAAAAAGTGTGTGTTAGGAAAGGGGTCACATCATGGTAAACAATGAGAAATATTTTTTATGCTCCTAAAAGTCAAGAGCAAAAAAAGTCTTCTGGTGTTGTCACCACAGGAGACTAGATTATTGTTTTATTTTTAAATACCTCAGTTTTTCTCTAGTAATTTTTCCCTCTAAATACAATGGTTGCTATCACCAGATATCTCAGTAGATAGAGCATCAGACACATACACTAATGTCATGGGTTTGGTCCTTGATCTAGTCACATACAAAAAGACATTGATGTTTCTAACTATCTGTCTGTTTTCCTTCCTCTTCTTCCCTCTAACATTAATAACTAAATAAAATAATAATGACAACGGCTTCTTTTTGGTGTTTTTGCAGCTTAAATTGCTTAGAGGAATAAATTATTTTTTTTCAAAATCTCACCGCAGGAAGAAATAAATGGTAAGGTTGTAAAGTACAATATCTCCCCGTGTATAAGTAGCCTCCCTCTATAAGTAGCACCTTAAATATGGGGCACAAAATTTGAGAAAATGATAACAAATATGAAGAGACAGAAAATGGAAGTAAAAATACAACAAACACTCTTTAAGATGCACTTAGGTTGGAAACTCCACATTTTTAAAACTGATGAGTTTTATACATAGGAATATATGGATAGAAACTCCAAATGTCTCTGTGAACATTTCTTTCTTTCCATTTTTTCCTTTTTCCAGAGTCATAGAGAGAGTGAGAGAGAGAGATAGATAGGGACAGACAGACAAGAATGGAGAAAAATTTTTATTATGTGCCAGTTCACGATCAATCATCATTTTTTCCTAAGGACACTTTAGTTGTTCATTGAGTGCTCTCTCATATGTGCCTTGACCAGGCTGCTACAGATGACAGAGTGACCCTTGCTCGAGACAGCGACATTGGGAGCAAGCTGTTGAGCTTTGCTAAAAGAAGATGAGCCAACGCTCAAGCTGGCGAATTTGGGATCTCAAATCTGGGTACTTAGCATTCCAGTCAAATGCTCTACCCACTGTGCCACCGCCTTGTCAGTCTGTGAATATTTTGTTTCTTTTACATTTTCTGGATTTTATTTCGTATCCTGGTTCTTAGTATGGGTGGAAAGGCTGTGTATTTTTAGGTTTTATTCCTCTAAAATGTATTCATTACTACATTTTTTTATAGATTTTTATGTAGTTTTTTTTTCATTACTTTTAAGGTATTTTGCAACTTGAATAGTGATTTTGTGGGGAGGTTATTCAGGAGTGAATTTCCTTAATTTAAAAAAAAGAATTTTTCCTTAATTTCTATTACTGTTTACTATATTAAGTGTAATGATGACAAAAAATGCTTTATATCATTTCAAAGATTAGAGGTAGTTGAAACTTGCTTGAAAGAACATACAGGATGATATGTGGAAAATGTTTTCCAAGAGTGCTTCCCTGCTGCCACCTCGTGTGAACCTTGGAAATAACAGCTCAGAGCAGTTCACCTGGAAAAACACAGCAGTTGTGTTTTGTGCGTTAACTATCAATGTTGAATTGAAGGCTATCTAGAAGATACTTTCATAACTTGTAAATATAAGGGAGTTCTAGTTACTGTTGGCTACCTGTTTCAATGTTAACTGTAGTGTAAGCAAGAGATACACTTCATATCATTTCAATCTTCTGAAGTTTGCTGGAACTTGCTCCATAGCACATAAAATATTGGTCTCTGTTACATGTGCTTCTCTGCTGCCACCTCGTTTGCATCCTGAAAATCACGCTTCAGTACAGGTCCAAAGGAACGGCTTTGTAGATAAGATTGTCTACAACCATTGATTCCAATTAGCCACTTCTGTGAAGTTTTTCTGTATACTTAGTGATTTTTTTTTCTGGGAATCTATTGTTTCATCTTGTTTTTCTTTTTTCCTTCCAGCCATGCCTTCTTAAAGCCTTTGAAAGTGCCCTTCATATACCAGGCACTGTGCTACAAACTCATGTCCCTGCACTCAGTCACTTCCCATTCTACTATTTTTACATCTGTCTTTTGAACTTCTTTTATTTAAATCTACTTAATGTATTGTAAATTATGATGTGCTTTGATTTGACAAGTATTTAGAATTTTAACAGCTTTTTATTATAAAAACGGTATTCTTATTGCAAAAATGCAAAAAATGATAAGAAAAACAAAACAACATATTTTCATACATAGATATCAACTGTTAACTTTAGCCATTTTCTTTCCATATTCTTTGTGTGCCAATTATATTTCTCTTTGTATATGTACTCAGGTTCATTGGGTGAGTGTACCCCATGTGTGCATAGATGTGCATTGCATGTGAGAATACCTCTCTGTTTCAATAGTGTCTGTCATTTGTGGATATTTGTGTACGTATGCAAATGAATATTTATTCACTCTTCAAGTAAAAACTTATTGAATTTTTATTATATTCTAGGCACTGTGCTTGACCCTGGTTGCCAGTAATGAATGCGAGAGACACACATTCTCTCTTTATGCATATTACACTGTCATGGAGTAGAAAAATGAAGGAAAAATATACGTAGAAAAATAATATGTTATGACAAACACTGGATTTGGTAGTGCAATACCTTAGGTCCCAGTTGTGATTGATCATGGAATGGTACATATATCAGTTTCGCAGAAAGCAGAGCTGAGACATAAGTCTCAGTTTTTCAGGAATGCGTGATCTCAGCTATAAAACTGAGAAAATTTACATGTGATGCATTAAATATCCTGGGAGGTGTTCTGTGACCAAAAGAACCTAACTTGTAATTGCTGACCCAGGCTCAGATACATTCTGAAAACTGAAGCTTAGGAGGTTTCTCAGTCTGGACTGCTGCCAGGGCACAAGAAAAAGTGCATGTTAAAAAAGGTGTGAATTCGTGCTCAACAATCAGAAATACTGATTGTATATGCCCCTGACTGTCAAGAGCCTAGAAAATCTTCTGATGTTGTCACCACAACAGACTTGATTATTATTTTACTTTTTATTTGCCTCAGGTTTTCCCTAGTAATTTTGTCCCCCTAGCGACAATGGCTTGCTAACACCAGAGAGCTCACTAGTTAGAGCATCACACTCATACAGTAATGTCATAGGATTGATCCCGGTTCAAGGCACATACAGAAAGAGATTGATGTTTCTGACTATTTGTCTGTCTTTTTCCCCTACTTCCTGTCTCTAGCATTAAAAATTAAATTAAAGAAAAATGAACTTGGGCTTAAGCTGGTGAGCTTTGCTCAAATCATATGAGCCCTAGGTCAAGCTGGCCACCCTGGATTCTCAAACCTGGGTTCCCTGCATTCCAGTCGAATGCTCTAACCAGTGTGCCATCGCCTGCTCAGGCTGTGAACATTTTTTTTTCCTCTGGATTCTATTTAGTATCCTGGTTCTTAACATATGTAGAAAGGCTGTGTATTTTAAGGTTTTCTTGCCATAAAATATATTCATTACTACATTTTACAATAGGTTTCTTTTCATAGTTTTCATTTCCAATAATATTAAGGTATTTTGCATCTTGAATTGTAATTTTGAGGGGGGGTTATTTAGGAATAATTTCCTTACCGTTAAAAAATTAAATTTTTGGTTAATTTCTATTACTGCTTACTATATTATGTATAATGACAACAAGAAACATGTTTTATATCATTTCTAAGGTTAGAGGTAGTGGAAACTGCCTTGAAAGAACATACAGGATTATCTGCAGTAAATGTTTTCCAAGTGCGCTTCCCTGGCTCAACCTTGTGTGCATATTTGGAATAACAGCTCAGATGAGTTCACCTGGAAAAATACATCAGTTGGTGTTGTCCGTTATCTATCAGTGTTGAATCCAAGGCTATCTAAAAGAAACATTTATAACTTGTAAATATAAATAAATTCTAGTTACTGCTTGCTAGTTCTTTCAACGTTAATTGTAGTGAAAGCAAGAGATATACTTGGTATCATTTCAATCCTCTGAAGTTGGCTGGAACTTGCTCCATAGAACATACAATAATGGTCTCTGTTACATGTGCTTCTCTGCTGACACCTCATGTGCACCTTGGGAATCATGCCTCATTACTGGAGCAAAGGAATATTTTGGTTGACAGCATTGTCTATAAACTTTGATTCTAATTTGCTGTTTCTGTAAAGATTTTATGTATCCTTAGTGGTGTGTTTTCTGAAAATCTCTCGGTTCATCTTGTTTTTCTTTTTTTTTCAGCCATGCTTTTATAAAGCCTTTGAATGTGCCCATCATATACCAGGCACTGTGTTAGGAACTCATGTACGTGCACTCAATGACTTCCATTTCTACACTTTTTACTTCTGCCTTTTTAACTTTTTTTTCTGTATTTTTCTGAAACTGGAAACGAGAGAGACAGTCAGACATACTCCCGCAAAAGCCTGACTGAGGTCCACTCGGAATACCCACCAGAGAGCAAAGCTCTGACACCAGTGTCCAATGCTCTGCACCCCTGGGTCGTAGCCTTGTTGTGACCAAAGCCACTCTAGCATCTGGGGCAGAGGCCAAGGAGCCATCTCCAGCTCCCGGGTTATCTTTGCTCCAATGGTGACTCGGCTGCAGGAAGGGAAGAGAGAGACAGAGAGGAAGGAGAGGGGGAGGGGTGGAGAAGCAGATGAGTCTTCTCCTGTGTGCCCTGGCTGGAAACCGAACCCGGGATCTGCACGCAAGTCGGACGCTCTACCACTGAGCCAACCAGCCAGGGCTTACCTTCTTTTATATACATCTACTTCGTGTATTGTAAAATAAGATGTGCTTTGATTTGAATAGAATGTTGAATTTTAACAACTTTTGCATTATAAAATATGTATTGTTATTGCAGGAGTGCAAAAAAAATGATCTCAAAAGCAATCACAACCAATTTTCATACAAATATATCTACAGTTAATATTAGGACATTTTCTTTCAATATTCTTTTGTGTACCTCTTATATTTCTCTATGTACATATACTCAGGTAATTTGGGTGTGTGTTCATCTGTGTGCATAGATGTGAATTGCACATGAGCATATCTCTCTGTGTCCACAGTGTCTGTTATTTGTGGATATCTGTGTATGTATGCGTATGAGAATTTATTCATTCATTCAGGAAACATTAATTGTATTTCTATTATGTGCCAGGCACTGTGCTCAATATTGGTTGTCTATAGTGAATGAGTCAGACTCATTTTCTCTTTTTATGAATACTACACTGTCATGGCATAGACAGAAAAAATATATATACATGAATAAAATAATCATAAGTTTAACGAGCACTGAATTTGGTAGTGCAATATCTTTGGTGTCATTTATGAATTATTGTGGCAAGGTTCAGTATATCAGTTTCTCAGAAGGCAGATATGAGACATAAGTCTTGATATTTCAGTAATGCAGGTTCTCAGATATAAAAATGAGAATATATAGAAGGTTTGAAACAAAGACCCTGAAAGGTGTTCTGTGAGCAAAAGAACCTAGCTTGTATGTGATGACCAATGCTCAGATTAATTTTGATGTCCAAGACTTAGCAGTTCTCTCAGTCTGTACTACTGCCATGGGAAAACAGAAAGTGCATGTTAGGAAAGGGGTCACTTTGTGCTAAAAATTAGAAATAGTGATTATGCACCTGAATTTCAAGAGCAAAGAAAAGTCTTCTGGTGTTGTCACCGCAGCAGACTGGATTAAAATTTTATTCTATTTATCTCTGTTTTTTTTCAGAAAATTTTTTTTCCCAAAAGACAATGGCTTGCTCTCACCAGAGAGCTCAGTAGTGAAAGCATCACACCCATACGCTAATGTCATAGGTTTGCTCTTGGGTCAAGGCACATACAGAAACAGATTGATTTTTCTGACTCTCTCTCTGTCTTTTGCCCTCTTCATCTTGCCTCTAAACTGAATAAATAAATAAAAGAAAAAATGAGAATGGCTTTTTGTTGTTGTTTTTGCAGCTTAAATTGCATAGAAGAATGAATTATGTTTTTCAAATTCTCAACCCAAGAGGAAATAAATGGTAATGTTGTAAAGTACCACATTTCCCTATGTATAAGAATCCTCCTTGTACAAGACACACCTTAATTTTGGGTCACAAATTTTGAAAAAAATGATAACAAATGCGAATAAATGGAAAATGCAAGTAAAAAATACTCAACCAGTGTACAAGGCGAACCTAGTTTTCTAACCCCACATTTTTCAAAAAAGATGAGTCTTATACATTGGGAAATATGGTATATACCCTTCAAATGTGTCTGTGAACATTTCTTTTTACCTTTTTTTTTAAGAGAGAGAAAGAGGGATAGATAGGGACAGACAGACAAAAATGGAGAGAGTTTTTTATGTGCCAGGTCAGAGATCAATCATCTGTTTTTCGTTGTGACCCCATATATGTTCATTGACTCTTGTCTCATTTGTGCCTTGACCAGGGGACTGCAGCTGATAGAGTGACCGCTACCTTGATCCAGCGACCTTGAGATCAAGCTGGTGAGCTTTTCTCAAACCACCTGAGACCACGCTCAAGCTGGCGCCATTGGGATCTCAAACCTGTGTCCTTAGCATTCCAGTCAAATGCTCTAACCACTGTGACATCGCCTACTCAGGCTGTGAAGATCATTTTCTTTTACATTCTCAGGATTTTATTTAGTATTCTGGTGTTTAGTATGGGTGGAAAGGCTGTGTCTTTTAAGGTTTTCTTTCCCTAAAATAGTTTCATCACTACATTTTTCCATAGGTTTCATTATGTAGTTTCTATTTCCATTAATTTTAAGGTATTTTGCAAATTGAATTGTGATTTTGAGGTGGCTGTTATTTAGGAGTGAATTTCCTTACCTTCAAAAAAGGGATTTTTAGTTAATTTCTATTACTGTTTACTATATTAAGTGTAATGACAACAAGAAACATGCTTTATATCATTTCTAAGGTTAGAGGTTGTTGAACCTTGCTTTTAAGAACACACAGGATTAACTGCGGTAAATGTTTTCGAAGTGCACTTCCCTGCTACCACCTCGTGAGCACCTTCTGAATAACAGCTCAGAATAGTTTACCTGGAAAAATATATCAGTTGGGTGTTCTGCGTTATTTATCTATGTTGAATCCAAGGCTATCTAATAGAAACATTTATAACTTGTAAAGATAAAAAATTTCTCTTTACTGCTTGCTACTTCTTTCAACGTTAATTGAAATGAAAGCAAGAGATAAACATGTTATCATTTCTGTCCTCTGAATTTGACTGGAATTTGCTCCGTAGCACATACAATAATGGTCTCTGTTACATGTGCTTCTCTGCTGCCACCTTGTGTGCATCATGGGAATCACGCCTCAGTACAGGTCGAAAGAAATAATTTGGTAGAGAGCATTGTCTATAAACGTTGATTCCAATTTCCCGTTTCTGTAAAGGTTTTGTGTATCTTTAGTGGTTTGTTTTCTGAAAATCTCTCGGTTCATTTTATTTTTCTTCTTTCCTTCTAGCCATGCTTTCATAAAGCCTTAAAAAGTGCCCATCAGATACCAGGCACTGTGCTAGGAACTCATGTTCCTGCACTCAATGAATTCCCATTCTACTCTTTTAACTTCTGTCTTTTGAACTTCTTTATATAAATCTACGTCGTGTATTGTAAAATAGAATGGGCTTTGATATGACAAGTATGTTCAATTTAAAAGGATTCTTTATTATAAAAAATGTATTCTTATTGCAGAAGTGCAAGAAAAATGATCTCAAAAACAACAACAACAAATTTTTATACAGATATATCTACTGTTAATATTAGGACATTTTCTTACCATATTCTTTGTGTAATTATTATATTTCTCTATGTATATATACTCAGGAACATTGGATTTGTGTACATCTGTGTGCATAGATGTGCATTGCACTTGAGCATATCTTTCTCTGTTCACAGTGTCTGTCATATTTGGATATCTGTGTCTGTATGCAAATGATTATTTATTTTTTCATTAATTCAAGAGACACTTATTGTATTTCTATCATGTGCCAGGCACTGTGCTCGAAACTCATTACCTGTAGTGAGTGGGACAGACTCATTTATGTCATTATGAATACTACACTGTCATTGGGTAGACAGAAAGAAAACAATATAAATAAATAAAATATTGGTAAGTTTAACAAGCACTGAATTTGGTAGTGTAATTTCTTTGGTGTCACTTATGATTTATTGTGGCAAGGATCAGTATATAAGTTTCTCAGAAAGCATAGCTGAGACATAAGTCTCAGTTTTTCAGCAATGCGTATTCTCAGGTATAAAACTGAGAAAATATAGAAGCTATGAAACCAAGACCCTGGGAGGTGTTCTGTGAGCACAAGAGCCTAGCTTGTATGTCATGACCAATTCTCAGATAAATTCTGATGTCCAAAATTAGGAGGTTTCTCTGTCTGGACTGCTGCCATGGCACAAGAGAAAGTGCATGTTCAGAAAGGAGTCATTGTGTGCTAAACAATTAGAAATAATGATTATGCCCCTGAATTTCAAATGTAATGAAAAGTCTTCTGGTGCTGTCACCACAGCAGACTGGATTAAAATTCTGTTTTTTAATTACCTCCGGGTTTTTTTAATATACTTTTCCCCCTAAATACAATGGCTTTCTCTCACCACAAAGCTCAGTAGTTAAAGCATCACATCCATACGCTAATGTCATAGGTTTGTCTTGGGTCAAGGGACATACAGAAACAGATTGATGTTTCTGACTCTCTGTCTGTCTTTTGCCCCCTTCATCTTGCCTCTAAAATGAATAAATAAATAAAAGAAAAAATGAGAATGGCTTTTTTGTTGTTGTTTTTGCAGCTTAAATTGCATAGAAGAATGAATTTTGTTTTTCAAAATCTCACCCCAAGAGGAAATAAATGGTAATGTTGTAAAGTACCATATTTCCCCAGGTATAAGAATCCTCCCTGTATAAGACACACCTTAAATTTGGGTCACAAATTTTGACAAAATGATAACAAATGCGAATAAATGGGAAATGAAAGTAAAAAATACTACCATCACTGTATAAGATGCACCCTGTTTTCTAACCCCACATTTTTCAAAAGAGATGAGTCTTATACATGGGGAAATATGGTGTACACTCTCCAAATTCTCTGTGAAATTTTTTTTTTACAAAGATAGGGAGAGAACCAGAGTGAGGGATAAATAGGGACAGACATAAAGAAATGGAGAAATTTTTTATTATGTGCCAGGACACAACTCAATCATCAATTTTTCTCTGTAACCCTTTATGGATCATTGACTCCTGTCTCATATGTGCCTTGACCAGGGGGATACAGCTCATAGAGTGACCGCTTGCTCGAGGCAGCGACCTTGGACTCATGCTGGTGAGCTTTGCTCATACCACAGGAGCCCATAATCAATCTGGCACCCTTGGGATCTCAAACCTGGTTCCTGCGCATTCCAGTAAAATACTCTAAGCCATGTGTCATTGCCTGTTCAGGCCGTGAACTTTTTTTTTTTTTTTTACTTTCTCTGAATTTTATTTATTATCGTGGTTCTCAGTATGGGTGGAAAAGATGTGTATTTTAAGGTTTTCTTGTCCTAAAATATATTCATCACTACATTTTTTTATAGGTTTTCTTATGTAGTTTTTTTTCCATTAATTTTAAGGTATTTTGCAACTTGAATTGTGATTTCAAAGGGAATGTTATTTAGGAGTGAATTTACTTACCTTAAAAAAGGGATTTAAGAAAATTTTTATTACTGTTTAATATATTAAGTGTAATGATAACAGGAAACATGCTTTATATCATTTCTAACATTAGAGGTAGTTGAAACTTTCTTGAAAGAACAAACAGGATTATCTGTGGTTAATGTTTTCCAAATGAGCTTCTCTGGTGCCACCTAGTGTGCTAATTGGGAATAACTTCTCAGATCAGTTCACCTGGAAAAATACATCAGTTTTGTGTTGTGAATTATCTATCAATGTTGAAGGCAAGGCTAACTAAAATAAAGTATTATAACTTGTAAATATAAGAAATTACTAGTTACTGCTTGCTCCTTCTTTTAACGTTTATTGTAGTGAAAGCAAGAGATACACTCATTATCATTTCCTTCCTATGCAGTTGGCTGGAACTTGCTCCATAGCACATACAATAACGGTCTCTGTTAAATATGCTTCCCTGCTGACATCTTGTGTGCATCTTGGGAATAACGCGTCAGTACAGGTCCAAAGGAATATTTTGTTAGAGAGCATTCTCTATAAACGTTGATTCCAATTTGCCGTTTCTGTCAAATTTTGTGTATTTTTAGTGGTTTGTTTTCTGAAAATCTCTCGGTTCATCTTGTTTTTCTTTTTTCCTTCCAGCCATGCTTTCATAAAGCCTTTGAAAGTGCCCATCATAAACCAGGCAGGGTTCTAGGAACTCATGTCCCTGCACTCAATGACTTCCCATTCTACTCTTTTAAATTTTGTCCTTTGAACTTCTTTTATATAAATCTACTTCGTGTATTGTAAAATAAGTTGTGCTTTGATTTGACAAGTATGTTGAATTTTAACAGCTTTTTTATTTTAAAAAATGTATTCTTATTGCAGAAGTCAAGAAAAATGATCTCAAAAGCAACAACAACAAATTTTCATACAGATATATCTACTGTTAATATTAAGATATTTTCTTTCCATATTCTTTGTGTACCTATTATATTTCTTTATGTATATATACTCAGCTATATTGGGTGTGTGTACATCTGTGTGCATAGAGTGCATCACATATGAGCATATCTCTCTGTGTTTACAATGTGTCATTTCTGGATATCTGTGTACATATGCAAAAGTTTATTTATTAATTCGTTTGGGAAACATTTATTGCATTTTAATTATGTACCAGGCACAGTGCTCAACACTTTTTGCCTATAGTGAATGAGACAGACTCACTTTCTGTCTTTATGAATACTAAACTGTCATGGGGTAGACAGAAAGAAAAAATATACATAAATAAAATAATCAGAAGTTTAACAAGCACTGAATTTGGTAGTGCAATATTTTTGGTGTCAGTTATGATTTATTGTGGTGAGGTTCAGTATATCAGTTTCTCAGAAGGCTGAGCTGAGACATAAAAGTTTCAGTTTTTTCCCCAATGCATGTACACAGATGTAAAATTGCAAAAATATAGAAATTATGAAACAAAACCCTGAGAGGTGTTCTGTGAGCAAAAGAACCCAGCTTGTATGTGGTGACCAATGCTCAGATAAATTCTGATGTTCAAGGCTTAGGAGGCTTCTCAGTCTGGACTGCTGCCACGGCACAAGAGCAAGTGCGTGTTAGGAAAGGGTTCACTTTGTGCTAAAGAATTAAAAAGAGTGATTATGCACCTGAATTTAAAGAGCAAAGAAAAGTCTTCTGGTGTTGTCAACACAGCAGACTAGACTCTCATTTTATTTATAATTTCCATTGATTTTCTCTAGAAAAAATTTTTTTTAAAACACAGTGGCTTGCTCTCACCAGAGATCACACCCATATGCTAATGTCATAGGTTTGCTCCTGGATCAAGGCATATACAGTAACAGATTGATGTTTCTGAGTATCTGTCTGTATTCTCCCCACTTTGTCCTGCATCTAACATAAATAAATAAATAAAAGAAAAAGTGACAATGGCTTTTTGTTGTTGTTTTTGCAGCTTAAACTGCATAGAATAATGAATTATATTTTTCAAAATCTCACCCCAAGAGGAAATAAATGATAAGTTCCTAAAGTCCCATATTTCCCCATGTATAAGAAGCCTCCTTGTTTAAGACGCACCTTAATTTTGGGGCATAAATTTTGAGAAAATGATAACAAATGTGAAGAAATGGGAAATGCAAGTGAAAAATACTACAACCACTGTATAAGGCACAACCAGTTTTCTAACCCCACATTTTTCAAAAAAGATGAGCTTATACATGGGGAAATGTGGTATACACCCTACAAATGTCTCTGTGAACATTTCTTTTTTTCCTTTCTTTTTTTATGGAGAGAGGTAGAGAGTCAGAGAGAGAGAGATAGATAGAGACAGACAGACAGAAATGGGCAGAGTTTTAATTATGGGCCATGTCACAGATCAATCATCAGTTTTTCGTTGTGAGCCCTTACGTGTTCACTGACTCCTGTTTCATATGTGCCTTGACAAGGGGGCTACAGCTGAACGAGTGACCGCAAGATCGAGCCAGCGACCTTGGGCACAAGCTGCTGAGCTTTGCTCAAACCACATGAGCCCATGCTCAAGCTGGCACCCTTGGGATCTCAAGCCTGGGTCCTCCGCATTCCAGTCAAATGCTCTAACCAATGCGCAATCGCCTGCTCAGTCTGTGAACATTTTTTTTTTTTAGTTTCTCTGGATTTTATTTAGTATCCTGGTTCTTAATATAGGTAGAAAGGCTGTGTATATTAAGGTTTTCTTGCCATAAAATATATTCACCACTACATTTTTTCAATAGGTTTTCTTATGTAGTTTTTATTTCCAATAATTTTGAGGTAATTTGCAACGTGAATTGTGATTTTTAGGGGTGGGTTATTTAGGAATAATTTTCTTACCGTCAAAAAAGGGATTTTTAGTTAATTTCTATTACTGTTTATTATATTAACTGTAATGACAACAAGAAACATGCTTTATATCATTTCTAAGGTTAGAGGTAGTGGAAACTTGCTTGAAAAAACATACAGGATAATCTGTGGTAAATGTTTTCCAACTGCGCTTCCCTGCCTCCACCTCGTGTGCAACTTTGGAATAACAGCTCAGATCAGTTCACCTGGAAAAATATATTTGTTGGGTGTTGTGCGTTATCTATCAATGTTGAATCTAAGGCTATCTTAAAAAAACTTTTATAACTTGTAAATATAAATAAATTCTAGTTACTGCTTGCTACTTCTTTCAATGTTAATTGTAGTGAAAGCAAGAGATATACTCGGTATCATTTCAATTCTCTTAAATTGGCTGGAACTTACTCCATAGCACATACAATAATGGTCTCTGTTACATGTGCTTCTCTGCTGACACCTCGTATGCATCTTGGGAATCACACCTCATTACTGGTGTAAAGGAATATTTTAGTAGACAGCATTGTCTATAAACTTTGATTCTAATTTGCTGTTTCTGTAAAGATTTTATGTATCCTTAGTGGTTTGTTTTCTGAAAATCTGTCAGTTCATCTTGTTTTTCTTTTTTCCTTCCAGCCATGCTTTCATAAAGCCTTTGAAAGTGCCCATCATATACTAGGCACTGTGCTAGAAACTCATGTACATTCACTCAATGACTTCCATTTCTACGCTTTTAACTTCTGTCTTTTTAACTTCTTATTTTTTCTGTATTTTTCTGAAGCTGGAAACTAGAGAGACATTCAGACAGACTCCCGCATGTGCCCGACCGAGATCCACTCTGTACGCCCACCAGTGGGTGATGTTCTGCCTACCAGGCGCCGATGCTCTGCAACCCCATGTCATAGACCTGTTGCAACCAGGGCATCTCTTGCACCTGGGGCAGAACCAAGGAGTCATCTCCAGCGCCCGGGTTATCTTTGCTTTAATGGAACCTCTGCTGCGGGAGGGGAAGGGAGAGACAGAAAGGAAGGAGAGGGGAAAGGTGGAGAAGCAGGTGGTCGCTTCTCCTGTGTGCCATGGCCGGGAATCAAACCCAGGACATTTGCACGTGAGGCAGACACTCTAGCACTGTGCCAACCAGCCAGGGCTTAACTTATTTATATACATCAACTTCGTGTATTGTAAAAGAGGATGTGTTTGGTTTGAAAAGTATGTTAAATTTTAACATCTTTTTTATTATAAAAAATGTATTCTTATTGCAGAACTGCAAGAAAAATGATCTCTAAAACAACAACAACAAATTTTCATACAGATATATCAACTGTTAATATTATGACATTTTCTTTTCTTATTCTTTGTGTACTTCTTATATTTCTCTATGTATGTATACTCAGGTATATTGGGGTTGTGTACATCTGTGTGCATAGATGTGCATTGCACATGAGCATTTCTCTCTGTGTCCACTGTGTCTTTGATTTGTGGATATTTGTGTACATATGCAAGTGATTGTTTATTCATTCATTCAAAAAACACTTATTGTATTGCTATTATGTGCCAGGCACTGTCCTCAATGCTGGCTGTTTATAGTGAATGAGACAGACTAACTTTTTGTCTTTATGAATACTACACTGTCATGGGGTAGACAGAAAGAAAAAATATACATAAATAAAAAATCGTAAGTTTAAGAAGCACTGAATTTGGTAGTGCAATAATTTTGGTTTCAGTTATAATTTATTGTGGTGAGGTTCAGTATATCTGTTTTTCAGAAGGCAGAGCTGAGACATAAGTCTCAGTTTTTCAGCAACCCGTGTTCTCAGGTATAAAACTGAGAAAATATAGAAGTTATGAAAGAAAGACCCTGGAAGGTGTTCTGTGAGAAATGGATCCTAACCTTTATGTGATGGCCAAACCTCAGATAAATTCTGATGTTCAAAGAATCAGGTCTCTCAGTCTGGACTACTGCCAAGGCACAAGAGAAAGTGCATTTTAGGAAAGGGGTCACTTTGTGCTAAGGAAATAGAAATAGTGATTATGCCCCTGAAATCCATGAGTAAAGAGAATTCTTCAGGTGCTGTAACCACAGCAGATTGGATTATCATTTTATTTTTAATTACCTCTGGTTTTCTCTAGTAAATTTTTCCCCAAAATACAATGGCTTTCTCTCACCAGAGAGCTCAGTAGTTAAAGCATCACACCCATACACTAACCTCATAGGTTTACTCCTGGGTCAAGGCATATACAGAAACAGATTGATGTTTCTGACTCCCTGTCTGTCTTTTTCGCCCTTTATGTTGCCTCTAAAATAAATAAATAAATAAATAAAATAAAAAATGACAATGGCTTTTTTGTTGTTGTTTTTGCAGCTTAAATTGCATAGAAGAATGAATTATGTTTTTCAAAATCTCACCCCAAGAGGAAATAAATGGTATTGTTGTAAAGTACCATATTTCCCCATCTGTAAGAAGCCTCCGTGTATAAGATGCACCTTAATTTTGGGGCACAAATTTTGAGAAAATAATAACAAATTCCAATAAACTGGAAATGCAAGTAAAAAATACTACAACCACTGTATAAGACGCACCCAGTTTTCTAACTCCACATTTTTCAAAAGATATGAGTCTTATACATGGGGAAATATGGTACACTCTCCAAATGTCTCTGTGAACATTTCTTTTCTCTATTTTTTTTTAAAAACAAGCAGAGAGTCAGAGAGAAGGATAGATAGGGACAGACAGACAGAAATGGAGAAATTTTTTATTATGTGCCAGGACACAGATCAATCATCAGTTTTTCTTTGTGACCCTTTATGTGATCTTTGTCTCCTGTCTAATATGTGTGTTGACCAGGGGGCTACAGCTGATCAAGTGACCACTTGCTCGATCCAGCGACCTTGGACCGATGCTGGTGAGCTTTGCTCAAACCACAGGAGCCCATGCTCAATCTGGCGCCCTTGGGATCTCAAACCTGGGTCCTGCGCATTCCAGTTAAATACTCTAACCCCTGCATCATCACGTGGTCAGGCTGTGAACATTTTTTTTTTTTACTTTCTCTGAATTTTATTTAGTATCGTGTTTATCAGTATGGGTGAAAAAGCTGTGTATTTTAAGGTTTTCTTGCCCTAAAATATATTCATCACTATATATTTACGTAGGTTTCTTTATGTAGTTTTTATTTCCATTAATTTTAAGGTATTTTGCAACTTGAATTATGATTTTAAGGGGAGGGTAAATTAGCAGTGAATTTGCTGACCTTAAGAAAAGAAATTTTTCATTAATTTCTATTGCTATTTACTATATTGTGTGTAATGACAACAGGAAACATGCTTTA
This sequence comes from Saccopteryx leptura, assembly GCF_036850995.1. Classification (NCBI taxonomy): domain Eukaryota; kingdom Metazoa; phylum Chordata; class Mammalia; order Chiroptera; family Emballonuridae; genus Saccopteryx; species Saccopteryx leptura. The sequence continues at coordinate 530,232 of NW_027095719.1, forward strand.
TATCATTTCTAACATTAGAGGTAGTTGAAACTTGCTTGAAAGAACATACAGGATTATGTGTGGTAAATGTTTTCCAAGTGTGCTTCCTTGCTGCCACCTCGTGTGCACATTGGGAATAACAGCTCAGATCAGTTCACCTGGAAAAATACATCAGTTTTGTGTTGTGAATTATCTATCAATGTTGAAGGCAAGGCTAACTAAAGTAAACTATTATAACTTGTAATTGTAAGGAATTACTAGTTACTGTTTGCTCCATTTTTCAACGTTCATTGTAGTGAAAGCAAGAGATAAACTCATTATCATTTACATCCTATGAAGTTGGCTAGAACTTGCTCCATAGCACATACAATAACGTTCTCAGTTTCATGTGCTTCCATGCTGACATCTTGTGTGAATCTTGGGAAACGCACCTCAGTACAGGTCCAAAGGAATATTTTGTTAGAGTGCATTCTCTATAAACGTTGATTCCAATTTGCCGTTTCTGTCAAGTTTTTGTTTATTTTTAGTGGCTTGTTTTCTGAAAATCTCTCGGTTGTCCTTTTTTTCCTTTTTTCCTTCCAGCCAAGCTTTCATAAAGCCTTTGAAAGTGCCCATTATATACCAGGCAGGGTTCTAGGAACTCATGTCCCTGTACTCAATGACTTTCCATTCTACTCTTTTAAATTTTATCTTTTGAACTTCTTTTATATAAATCTACTTCGTGTATTTTAAAATAAGTTGTGCTTTGATTTGACAAGTATGTTGAATTTTAACAGCTTTTTTTATTTTAAAAAATGTATTCTTATTGCAGAAGTGAAGAAAAATGATCTCAAAAGCAACAACAACTAATTTTCATACAGATATATCTAGAGTTAATATTAGGACATTTTCTTTCCATATTCTTTGTGTACCTATTATATTTCTTTATGTATATATACTCAGCTATATTGGGTATGTGTACATCTGTGTGCATACATGTGCATTGCACATGAGCATATCTCTCTGTGTTTACAATGTCTGTCATCTGTGGATATCTGTGTACATATGCAAAAGATTATTTATTAATTCATTCGGGAAACGCTTATTGCATTTCAATTCTGTGCCTGGCACTGTACTCGACACTTGTTGCCTATAGTGAATGAGACAGACTCACTTTTTGTCTTTATGAATACTATAATGTCATAGGGTAGACAGAAAGAAAAAAATACATAAATAAAATAATCATAAGTTTAACAAGCACTGAATTTGGTAGTGCAATATTTTTGGTGTCAGTTATGATTTATTGTGGTGAGGTTCAGTATTTCAGTTTCTCAGAAGGCTGAGCTGAACCAAAGTCTCATTTTTTCAGCAATGCATGTTCACAGATATAAAACTGAGAAAATATAGAAGTTATGATACAAAGACCCTGGGAGATGTTCTGTGAGCAAAAGAACCCAGCTTGTATGTGGTGACCAATGCTCAGATAAATTGTGATGTCCAAGGCTTAGGAGGTCTCTCAGTCTGGACTGCTGCCATGGCACAAGAGAAAGTGCATGTTAGGAAAGGGGTCACTTTGTGCTAAAGAATTAGAAATAGTGATTATGCACCTGAATTTAAAGAGCAAAGAAATGTTTTCTGGTGTTGTCACCACAGCAGACTAGATAAACATTTTATTTTTAATTACCTCTGATTTTTTCTAGAAAAATTTTTTCTCCAAAAGACAATGCCTTGCTCTCACCGGAGAGCTCAGTAGTAAAAGCATCACACCCATACGCTAATGTCATAGGTTTGCTCCTGGGTCAAGGCACATACAGTAACAGATTGATGTTTCTGACTATCTGTCTCTGTTTTCCCCAGTTTATCCTGCATCTAACATGAATAAATAAATAAAAGAAAAAATGACAATGGCTTTCTTTGTTGTTGTTTTTGCAGCTTAAACTGCATAGAATAATGAATTATATTTTGAAAATCTCACCCAAGAGAAATTAAATGAAAAGGTTTTAAAATCCCATATTTCCCCATGTATAAGAAGCCTCCTTGTATAAGACGCACCTTAATTTTGGGGCACAGATTGCACAAAAATGATAACAAGTGCCAATAAACGGGAAATGCAAGTAAAAAATTCTACAACCACTGTATAAGACGCACCCAGTTTTCTAACTCCACATTTATCAAAATATATGTGTCTTATACATGGGGTAATATGGTATACACTTTCCAAATGTCTCTGTGAACATTTCTTTTTTTTCTTTTTTTTAAAAAAACAGGGAGAGAATCAGAAGAAGGATAGATAGGGACAGACAGACAGAAATGGAGAAAGTTTTTTTATGTGCCAGGACACAGATCAATCATCAGTTTTTCTTTGTGACCCCTTATGTTATCATTGACTCCTGTCTCATATGTGCATTGAAGAGTGGGCTACAGATGATCAAGTGACCAGTTGCTCAAGCCAGCGACCTTGGACCAATGCTGGTGAGCTTTGCTCAAACCACAGGAGCCCATGCTCAAGCTGGCGCCCTTGGGATCTCAAAACTGTGTCCTGTGCATTCCTGTTAAATACTCTAACCCCTGCGTCATCACGTGGTCAGGCTGTGAACATTTTTTTTTTACTTATTCTGAATATTATTTAGTATCCTGTTTCTCAGTATGGGTGGAAAAGCTGTGTATTTTAAGGTTTTCTTGCCCTAAAATATATTCATCACTATATTTTTCTATAGGTTTTCTTATGTAGTTTTTATTTCCATTAATTTTAAGGTATTTTACAAATTGAATTATGATTTTAAGGGGAGGGTTATTTAGGAGTTAATATCCTTACCTTCAAAAAAGGGATTTTTAGTTAATTAGTATTACTGTTTTCTATATTAATTGTGAGGACAACAAGAAACATGCTTTATATCATTTCTAAGGTTAGAGGGAGTAGAAACTTGCTTGAAAGAACATACAGGATTATCTGTCATAAATGTTTTCCAAGTGCGCTTTCCTGCTGCCACCTCGTGTGCACCTTGGGAATAACAGCTCATATTAGTTCATCTGGATAAACACATCACTTGAGTGTTTTGCATTATCTATCAATGTTGAATCCAAGGCTATCTATAAGAAACTTTTATAACTTGTAAATATAACGAATTTCGAGTTACAGCTACTACTTCTTTCAATGTTAATTGTCATGAAAGCAAGAATTATTTTTGTATCATTTCAATCCTCTGATTTCCACTGGAACTTACTCCATAGTACATTTAATAATGGTCTCTGTTACATGTGCTTCTCTGCTGCAACCTCGTGTGCATCTTGGGAATCAAGCCTCAGTACAGGTCCAAAGGAATATTTTGGTACAGAGCATTTTCTATAAACTTTGACTGCATTTTGCCGTTTCTGTAAAGATTTTGTGTATCCTTAGTGGTTTGTTTTCTGAAAATCTCTCGGTTCAACATATTTTTTTTTCTTTTCTTCCAGCCATGCTTTCATAAAGCCTTTGAAAGTTCCCATCATATTCCAGGAACTGTGCTAGGAACTCTTGTCCCTGCACTCGATGACTTGCCATTCTACTCTTTTAACTTCTGTCATTTGAACATCTTTTATATAAATCAACTTCATGTATTGTAATATAGGATGTGCTTATATTTGACAAGTATGTTGAATTTTAACAGCTTTTTTATTATAAAAAAGTATTCTTATAGCAGAAGTGCAAGAAAAATGATCTCAAAAACCACAGCATCAAATTTTCATACAGATATATCTACTGTTAATATTAGGACACTTTATTTACATATTCTTTGTGTACGTATTTTATTTCTGTATGTATATATACCCAGATTATTGGGTGTGTGTACATCTGTGTGCATAAATGTGCATTGCACATGAGCATAACACTCTATCAACAGTGTCTGTCATTTGTGAATATTTGTGTACATATACAAATGACTATTTATTCATTCATTCAAGAAACACTAATTGTATTTGACTAATTGCTAGGGACTGTGCTCGACATTGGTTGCCTATAGTGAATGACACAGTCTCATTTTCTGTCTTTATAAATATTACACTGTAATGGGGTAGACAGATAGAGAAAAATATACATAAATAAAATAAACATAAGTTTAACAAGCACTTAATTTGGTAGTGCAATATCTTTGGTATCAGTTATGATTTATTGTGGCGAGGTTCAGTATATCAGTTTCTCAGAAGGCCGAGCTGAGACATAAGTCTCGGTTTTTTAGAAATGCGTGTTCTCAGGTATAAAACGGAGAAAATATAGAAGAAATGAAACAAAGACCCTGGGAGGTGTTCTTTGAGCAAAAGAACCTAGCTTCTATGTAGTGACCAATGCTCAGTTAAATTAATGAAGTCCATAGCGTAGGAGGTCTCTCAGTCTGGATTGCTACCATGGCACAAGAGAAATTGCATGTTAGGAAAGGGGTCACTTCATGTTAAACAATTAGAAATACTGATTATACCCTTGAATTTCAAGAGAAAATAAAAGTCTTTGGGTATTGGCACCACAACAGACTCGATTATCATTTTATTTTTTAATTACCTCTGGTATTTTCTAGTAAACTTTTTCACCAAAAAACAACGGCTGGCTTTCACCAGAGAGCTCAGTAATTAAAGCATCACACCCATACGCTAATATCATAGGCTTGCTCCTGTGTCAAGGCACATACAAAAACAGAGTGATGTTTCTGACGGTCTGTCTGTCTTTTCCCCCTTTATCCTGCCTCTAACATAAATAGATATATAAAAGAAAAAATGAGCATGGGTTTTTTGTTGTTGCTTTTGCAGCTTAAATTGCATAAAAGAATGAATTATGTTTAACAAATCTCACCCCAAGAGGGAATAAATGGTAAGGTTGTAAAGTACCATATTTCCCCATGTAAAGAAGCTCCCTGTATAAGACGCACCTTATTTGGGGACTCAAAGTTTGAGTAAATGATAGCAAATGCAAATAAACGAGAAATGCAAGTAAAAAATTCTACAACCTCTGTATAAGACGCACCCAGTTTTCTAACCCCACATTTTTCAAAAAAGATGAGTCTTATTCATGGGAAAAAGATTATATACACGCAGCAAATGTCTCTGTGAACATTTATTTTTTTCTTTTCTTTTTTTCCAGAGACAGGGAGAGAGTCAGAGAGAGGGACAGACACAATGAGATTTATTATTATTTGCCAGGTCACAGATCAATCATCAGTTTTTCGTTGTGACCCCTTATTTGTTCATTGACTCTCTCATATGTGCCTTGACCAGGGGGCTGTATCTCATAGAGTGATCGCTTGCTCTAGACAGCGACATTGGGTGAAAGATCGTGAGCTTCGCTAAAACCACATGAGCCCATGCTGAAGTTGGAACGCTTGGAATCTCAAACCTGAGTCCACCACATTCTGGAAAATTGCTTTAACCACTGCACCATCGCCTACTCACGCTGTGAACATTTTTTCTTTTACTTTCTCTGGATTTTATTTAGTATCCTGGTTATTAGTACGGGTGTAAAGGCTGTGTGTTTTAAGGTTTTCTTGCCCTAAAATAGATTCATCACTACATTTTTCTATAGGTTTTGTTATGTAGTATTTACTTCCATTAATTTTAAGGTATTTTGCAACTTGAATTGTGATTTTGAGCAGAAAAAGGTTATTTAGGAGTTAATTTTCTTACCTTCAAAAAAGGTATTTTTAGATAATTTGTATTACTGTTTACTATATTAAGTGTAAGGACAACAAGAAACAAGCTTTATATCATTTCAATGGTTTGAGATAGTTGAAACTTGCTTGAAATATTATACAGGATTATCTGTGGTAAATGGTTTCCAAGTGTGCTTTCCTGCTACCACCTCGTGTACACCTTGGAAATAACAGCTCAGATCAGTTCTTCTGAATAAATACATCAGGTGGGTGTTGTGCGCTATCGATCAATGTTGAGTAAAAGTCTATGTATAAGAAAGTTTTATAACTTGTAAATATAATGAATTTCTACTTACAGCTATTACTTCTTTCAACGTTAATTGTCATGAAAGCAAGAATTATACTTTGTATCATTTCAATCCTTTGATTTTAGCTGGAACTTGCTCCATAGCACATAAAGTAGTGGTCCCTCTTACATGTGCTTCTCTGATGCCACCTCGTGTGCATCTTGGGAATCAAGCCTCAGTACAGGTCCAAAGGAAAAGGTTGGTACAGAGCATTTTCTATAAACGTTGTTACCAACTTGCCGTTTCTATAAAGGTTTTGTGTATCCTTAGTGGTTTGTTTTCTGAAAATTTCTCGGTTCAACATATTTTTCTTCTTTCCTTCCAGCCATGCTTTCATAAAACCTTTGAAAGTGCCCATCATATACCGGGCAGTGTGCTAGGAACTCATGTCGGTGCACTCAATGACTTCCCATTCTACTAACTTCTGTCTTTTTTTTTTTTAAAGGAAGAATTTTTTTTCTTTTTAATTTTTTATTTTATTGTATTTTTTCATTTTAGAGAGGAGAGAGAGAGGGACAGAGAGAGAGAGAGACAGAGAGAGGGGAGAGAGACAGGGGAGAGGACCCAGAAGCATCAACTCCCATATGTGCCTTGACCAGGCAAACCCAGGGTTTCGAACCGACGACCTCAGCATTTTCAGATCGACGCTTTATACACTGCGCCAATACAGGTTAGGCTTAACTTCTGTCTTTTGAACTTCTTTTCAATAAATCAACTTCATTTATTGTAAAAAAGGATGTGCTTTGATTTGACAAGCATGTTGAATTTTAACAGCATATTATTATAAAAATATGTATTCTTATAGCAGATGTGCAAGAAAAATGATCTCAAAAACCACAACCAATTTTCATACAGATATATCTAATGTTAATATTAGGACATTTTATTTCCATATTCTTTGTGTACGTATTATAATTCTGTATGTATATATACTCAGGTACATTGGGTGTGTGTACATCTGTGTGCATAAATGTGCATTGCACATGAGCATACCTCTCTGTGTCAACAGTGTCTGTGATTTGTGGATATCTGTGTACATATGCAAATGAATATTTATTCATTCATTCAGGAAACACTTATTATATTTGATTAATTGCCAGGGACTGTGCTCGACACTAGTTGCCTATAGTGAATGAGACAGTCTCACTTTCTGTCTTTATAAATACTACACTGCGATGGGGTAGACAGAAAGAGAAAAATATACAAAATAAAATAAACATAAGTTTAACAAGCACTTAATTTGATAGTGCAAAATCTTTGGTGTCAGTTAGGATTCATTGTGGTGGTGTTCAGTATATCAGTTTGTCAGAAGTCATAGCTGAGACATAAATCTCGGTTTTTCAGCAATGCGTGTTCTCAGGTATAAAATGGAGAAAATATAGAAGTAATGAATCAAAGACCCTAGGAGGTGCTCTGTGAGAAAAAGATCCTAGCTTCTATGTAGTGACCAATTCTCAGTTAAATTAATGATGTCCAAAGCTTAGGAGGTCTCTCAGTCTGAATTGCTGCCACGGCACAAGAGAAAGTGCATGTTCAGAAAGGGGTCACTTCGTGGTAAACTATTAGAAATACAGATGATGCCCTTGAAAATCAAGAGCAGGATGACGTCAGAGTAATGGCGGGGTAGGAAGCGATACCGATAAATCTCCCCCAAAACTCAACAAGATCTTCAACCAGAAACAGAAAAACCTATACTTGGAGCTTCCAGATGCTTCGCAATACACCCAAAGGTATGACTGAGTGAAAAATTGGCTAAATATATAACCAAACCCCAAAGGAAATAGGGAGTAAGAAATGCTCCGCCTTCCTCACTAACCTAAACAGGGCGGCTTTCTCTGGTAACTGTGAATATAGAAACTGAGGCGGGCAAAGGGGGTGAATACAAACAGCCGAACCAGGCTGTGGCACGGAGATCCAAGCCGAGGAAAATCTGATCCTGTGGCAACCCGGGCAATACAAGCTAACACTCGCGCCAAACCCAAACAAAGAAAGACAAGCGGCGTGGCCATTTTACCTGGTCTCCTGGTTGGTGCGCAGTTAGTGGGCGAGAGATTTCTTCCTAGGTCCCGGGAGTCAGTGCCCGTGTTGGCCCACGGAGAGGCAGGGTCAGAGGCCTTTCTGTGGGCCGAGGGCAGAGTCTCTGGGCAGCCCCAGCGCCCTGGGAAAGCCACGCACGGGAGGGAGTGAGAACTAATTCCAATGGTGGAGATTTTCCTTGCCGAGGGTGTTTCACTCAGAGGGAATCGCGGCCGGCCTCATATTCGGGTTTGCGCGCGCAGATAAGGAGTGAGCGATTCCTCCGAGTGCCTCGGCAGTGCGCACCCGTGTTATCGCACAGAGGGGCAGAGTCAGGGGCCTTTGTGTGGGCCAAAGCGGAATCTCGGGCCGCCCCAGCACCTTGCAAAAGCCGCGCACAGGGACGGAGCGAGACTCAATTCCAACGCTGCATCTTTTCCCTGCGGTCGGGGGTTTCACTCAGAGCGTGAGACTGCTGGTCGGATATCCTGGTCTGCGCGCGCAGCCAGTGAGTGAGAGTTTTCTCCAAGCGCCCCGGAAGTGGGCACCCGCTTGTGTTACCGTACAGAGTGGCAGAGCCAGAGGTCTGTGAGTGGGTGGAAAGCCCGCCTGATTATGCTAGCAGCTCTGACTGACCGAGCCTTACCCAGAGCCCTGTGCTGAGTGGAAACAGAGTGGGGAGTTGCCAGGTCTTTGAGCCTCTTACTATCCAGGCAGAGGCAGCAGCAACCCCATAGCTGGATTATCAGGCTACTAATTGAGGAAGGAAAGACTAGAAGAAAGGCTCCAGGAACACGGACTCTCTCACTGTCGGAGCCTATAAATGCTAATAGCCTCGACTGCCAACGAGACTAAAGCACAATACATGACATTGCCATAGAGACTTATCAACTGCAAACCTCCACCTGAGCGTGGCAAAGGGGCAAAACCCGGGTTACAGAGTCACCGACCAGGAAGAGGGAGAGAAAAGAAAAAGCAAGAAGATAACCTCTCAAAATCAAGAATAATCTACAGACTTTATAACCTATCCCATTTTATTATATTTGTTCATTTGTTTCTCTTATCTTCATTCTTGATACTTTTTTTTTTCCTCCTCCAATTTGGCCGATTAACTCTCTACCGGTCTTACTCTCTCCTCTCCTTGAACTACACTACCCATAAGTGTTACATCTCCCATTATCTTTTCTCTTCTCTTCCTTTCTCTCTATGAGGGTTGTACCCCAAAACCCTTAACTCTCTCTCTCTCTCTCTCCTTTCTTTTTTCCTCTTTTAGTGGTTCCCTCTTTTTTTTTCTCTCTCTCTCTCTTTCTTTTCTCCCTCTATATTAGTTTCTTCCTTTTTCCTTTACATCTCCTCTCATTCAAACCTCAATAACAAACAAATTATCTTATCTGGGACTCAAACTTATGTTTGTGGCATTTTGGGGGTTTTTTACTTCACCTTTTTAACTCACTAGCAGTGCTCCCATCCCTGGCTCTCCATATTATCTAGTTGTTGTTCCACTAAATACAATAGTAATTTTTTAATTTGTCCCCTCATTTTTCCGTTTTCCTCTTAATCCTCTCATCATAACTCTTAGACAACCAACACCTAAAAGCAAATCATTTTATTCTTGACCCAAATTTTTTCCTTATTTGCTTTTTGTGGGTCCATACGCTCTTTTTTTTCTTTTTTCTTTCTTTTTTTTTTTCTTTTTTTTGCCCCTTTATTACTTTTCCCCAATTCAGGCCCTCCATCACAGGCATTGTTTGTTATAATTCACAGTCCACCACAAGATTTTATCAAGAAAGAGGGGAGAGGAGAGGAGAGGAAAAAAGGAGGGGGGGAATAATTTCCTTTTTTTTTTTTTTTTTTTAATTTTTATTTTATTTTATTTTTCTTTATTTCATTATTAATTTTTTTTAAAAAAACAACTCTTTTCGATTTTTTTTTATTTTTTTAAACTTTTTATTCTTTATTAAATCTCATTAATACTATCAACAAAACCACCCTCAGATGCCATTAAAGAAGAGAAAATCGAATATCATGGATACAAAAGAAAGAGAGGTAACACAGCTAGATGAGGAAAAATCTATGGAGAAAAAATTTAATATATTGGAAACCTTGGAGCTAAATGACAGAGAATTCAAGATAGAAATCCTAAAAATCCTCCGAGATATACAAGAAAACACAGAAAGGCAATTTAGGGAGCTCAGAAAACAACTCAATGAACACAAAGAATATATGTCCAAGGAAATTGAAACTATAAAAACAAATCAAACAGAGATGAAAAACTCAATTCACGAGCTGAAAAACGAAGTAACAAGCTTAGCTAATAGAACAGGTCAGATAGAAGAGAGGATTAGTGAAATAGAAGACAAGCAACTTGAGGCACAACAGAGAGAAGAAGAAAGAGACTCAAAAATTAAAAAAAATGAGATTGCCCTACAAGAATTATCTGACTCCATCAAAAAGAATAACATAAGAATAATAGGTATATCAGAGGGAGAAGAGAGAGAAAATGGAATGGAGAACATACTCAAACAAATAATAGACGAGAACTTCCCAAGCCTGTGGAAAGAACTAAAGCCTCAAGTTCAAGAAGCAAACAGAACTCCAAGTTTTCTTAACCCCAACAAACCTACTCCAAGGCATATCATAATGAAATTGACACAAACCAACAGCAAAGAAAAAATTCTCAAGGCAGCCAGGGAAAAGAAGAATACAACATATAAAGGAAGGCCCATTAGATTATCATCAGATTTCTCAGCAGAAACTCTACAAGCTAGAAGAGAGTGGACCCCAATATTTAAAGTCCTGAAAGAGAGGAACTTTCAGCCACGAATACTATACCCATCAAAGCTATCCTTCAAATATGAAGGAGAAATAAAAACATTCACAGATACAGAAAAGATGAGGGAATTTATCATCAGAAAACCCCCACTCCAGGAATTACTAAAGGGGGTTCTCCAATCAGATACAAAGAACAAAAAAAAACAGAGCCACAAGTAAAAGCTCCAAGAAGAACACAATAAAACCAAATTTAAACTGTGACAACAACAAAAAGAAAGAGGGGGAGAAGATGGAGATTAACAGTAGCAAAGGACGATGGAGTGCAAAAGTACTCACAAAATAGTTCGCTACAATGAACAGGGTAGGGACCCTTTTCATTATTCAAAGGTAACCACCATTGAAAAAACCACCACAGAAGCACATGAGGTAAAAAAGATAGCAACAGTGGAAAGATGTATGGAATACAACCAAATAAAAACAAAAGATAAAAAAACAAAAGAGAAGGATCAAACAAGACACAAAACTAACAGAAAGCAAGATATAAAATGGCAATAGGGAACTCACAAGTATCAATAATTACACTAAATGTAAACGGATTAAACTCACCAATAAAAAGGCACAGAGTAGCAGAATGGATTAAAAAAGAAAATCCAACTGTATGCTGCCTACAGGAAACTCATCTAAGTAACAAGGATAAAAACAAATTCAAAGTGAAAGGCTGGAAAACAATACTCCAAGCAAATAACATCCAAAAAAAAGCAGGTGTAGCAATACTCATATCGGATAATGCTGACTACAAGACAGGAAAAGTACTCAGAGACAAAAATGGCCATTTCATAATGGCTAAGGGGACACTGAATCAAGAAGACATAACAATTCTTAATATATATGCACCAAACCAAGGAGCACCAAAATATATAAGACAGCTACTTATTGATCTTAAAACAAAAACTGACAAAAATACAATCATACTTGGAGACCTCAATACACCGCTGACGGCTCTAGATCGGTCATCCAAACAGAGAATCAACAAAGACATAGTGGCCTTAAACAAAACACTAGAGCACCTGGATATGATAGACATCTACAGGACATTTCATCCCAAAGTGACTGAGTATACATTTTTCTCCAGTGTACATGGATCATTCTCAAGAATTGACCATATGTTGGGCCACAAAAACAACATCAGCAAATTCAGAAAAATTGAAGTTGTACCAAGCATATTTTCTGATCATAAAGCCTTGAAACTAGAATTCAACTGCAAAAAAGAGGAAAAAAATCCCAAAAAAATGTGGAAACTAAACAACATACTTTTAAAAAATGAATGGGTCAAAGAAGAAATAAGTGCAGAGATCAAAAGATATATACAGACTAATGAAAATGACAATACGACATATCAGAATCTATGGGATGCAGCAAAAGCAGTGATAAGAGGGAAGTTCATATCACTTCAGGCATATATGAACAAACAAGAGAGAGCCCAAGTGAACCACTTAACTTCCCACCTTAAGGAACTAGAAAAAGAAGAACAAAGACAACCCAAAACCAGCCGAAGAAAGGAGATAATAAAAATCAGAGCAGAAATAAATGAATTAGAGAACAGAAAAACTATAGAAAAAATTAATAGAACAAGGAGCTGGTTCTTTGAAAAGATCAACAAAATTGACAAACCCTTGGCAAGACTTACCAAGGAAAAAAGAGAAAGAACTCATATAAACAAAATCCAAAATGAAAGAGGAGAAATCACCACGGACACCGTAGATATACAAAGAATTATTGTAGAATACTATGAAAAACTTTATGCTACTAAATTCAACAACCTAGAAGAAATGGATAAATTCCTAGAAAAATACAACCTTCCTAGACTGAGTCAAGAAGAAGCAGAAAGCCTAAACAGACATATCAGTAGAGAAGAAATAGAAAAAACCATTAAAAACCTCCCCAAAAATAAAAGTCCAGGCCCTGACGGCTATACCAGCGAATTTTATCAAACATTCAAAGAAGACTTGGTTCCTATTCTACTCAAAGTCTTCCAAAAAATTGAAGAAGAAGCAATACTTCCAAACACATTTTACGAAGCCAACATAACCCTCATACCAAAACCAGGCAAGGATGGCACAAAAAAAGAAAACTACAGACCAATATCTCTAATGAATACAGATGCTAAAATACTAAACAAAATACTAGCAAATCGAATACAACAACATATTAAAAAAATAATACATCATGATCAAGTGGGATTCATCCCAGAATCTCAAGGATGGTTCAACATACGTAAAACGGTTAACGTAATACACCATATCAACAAAACAAAGAACAAAAACCACATGATCTTATCAATAGACGCAGAAAAGGCTTTCGATAAAATACAACACAATTTTATGTTTAAGACTCTCAACAAAATGGGTATAGAAGGAAAATATCTCAACATGATAAAGGCCATATATGATAAACCATCAGCTAACATCATATTAAATGGCACTAAACTGAAGGCTTTCCCCCTTAAATCAGGAACAAGACAGGGTTGTCCACTCTCTCCACTCTTATTTAATGTGGTACTAGAGGTTCTAGCCAGAGCAATCAGACAAGACAAAGAAATAAAAGGCATCCATATCGGAAAAGAAGAAGTAAAGGTATCACTTTTTGCAGATGATATGATCCTATACATCGAAAACCCCAAAGAATCCACAAAAAGACTACTAGAAACAATAAGCCAATACAGTAAGGTCGCAGGATACAAAATTAACATACAGAAGTCAATAGCCTTTCTATATGCCAACAATGAAACAACTGAGAAGGAACTCAAAAGAATAATCCCCTTCACGATTGCAACAAAAAAAATAAAATACTTAGGAATAAACATAACAAAGAATGTAAAGGACTTATATAATGAAAACTATAAACCATTGTTAAGGGAAATCGAAAAAGATATAATTAGATGGAAGAATATACCTTGTTCTTGGCTAGGAAGAATAAATATAATCAAGATGGCTATATTACCCAAAGCAATATACAAATTTAATGCAATTCCCATCAAACTTCCAATGACATTTTTTAAAGAAATAGAGCAAAAAATCATCAGATTTATATGGAACTATAAAAAACCCCGAATAGCCAAAGCAATCCTAAAGAAAAAGAATGAAGCTGGGGGCATTTCAATACCTGACTTCAAACTCTATTATAGGGCCACGACAATCAAAACAGCATGGTATTGGCAGAAAAATAGACACTCAGACCAATGGAACAGAATAGAAAGTCCAGAAATAAAACCACATATATATAGTCAAATAATTTTTGATAAAGGGGCCAACAACACACAATGGAGAAAAGAAAGCCTCTTCAATAAATGGTGCTGGGAAAACTGGAAAGCTACATGCAAAAGAATGAAACTGGACTACAGTCTCTCCCCCTGTACAAAAATTAACTCAAAATGGATCAAAGATCTAAACATAAGACCTGAAACAATTAAGTACATAGAAGAAGACATAGGTACTCAACTCAGGGACCTGGGTTTCAAAGAGCATTTTATGAATTTGACTCCAATGGCAAGAGAAGTGAAGGCAAAAATTAATGAATGGGACTACATCAGACTAAGAAGTTTTTGCTCAGCAAGAGAAACTGATAACAAAATAAACAGAAAGCCAACTAAATGGGAAATGATTTTTTCAAACGACAGCTCAGATAAGGGCCTAATATCCAAAATATACAAAGAACTCATAAAACTCAACAACAAACAAACAAACAATCCAATAAAAAAATGGGAAGAGGATATGAATAGACACTTCTCCCAGGAAGAAATACAAATGGCCAACAGATATATGAAAAGATGCTCATCTTCTTTAGCTATTAGAGAAATGCAAATCAAAACGGCAATGAGATACCACCTCACACCTGTTCGATTAGCTGTTATTAGCAAGTCAGGTAACAGCAAATGTTGGAGAGGCTGTGGAGAAAAAGGAACCCTCATACACTGTTGGTGGGAATGTAAAGTAGTACAACCATTATGGAAGAAAGTATGGTGGTTCCTCAAAAAACTGAAAATAGAACTACCTTATGACCCAGCAATCCCTCTACTGGGTATATATCCCCAAAACTCAGAAACATTGATACGTAAAGACACATGCAGCCCCATGTTTATTGCAGCATTGTTCACAGTGGCCAGGACATGGAAACAACCAAAAAGCCCATCAATAGATGACTGGATAAAGAAGATGTGGCACATATACACTATGGAATACTACTCAGCCATAAGAAATGATGACATCGGAACATTTACAGCAAAATGGTGGGATCTTGATAACATGATACGAAGCGAAATAAGTAAATCAGAAAAAAACAGGAACTGTATTATTCCATACGTAGGTGGGACATAATAGTGAAACTAAGAGACATTTATAAGAGTGTGGTGGTTACGGGGGGGAGGGGGGAATGGGAGAGGGAAAGGGGGAGGGGGAGGGGCACAAAGAAAACAAGATAGAAGGTGACAGAGGACAATCTGACTTTGGGTGGTGGGTATGCAACATAATTGAACGACAAGATAACCTGGACTTGTTACCTTTGAATATATGTATCCTGATTTATTGATGTCACCCCATTAAAAAAATAAAATTATATAATAAAAAATAAAAATAAAAAAAAAATAAAATAAAAAAAAAAAATCAAGAGCAAATAAAGTTTTCTGGTGTTGGCACCACAACAGACTAGATTATCATCTTATTTTTTAATTTCCTCTGGTTATCTCTAGTAAATTTTTTCACCAAAAGAAAATGGCTTGCTCTCACCAGTGAGCTCAGTAATTAAAGCATCACACCCATATGCTAATATCATAGGTTTGGCCCCGCTCAATGCACATACAAAAACATATTGATGTTTCTGAACTGTCTATCTGTCATTTCCCCCCATTGTCCTGCCTCTAACTTGAATAAATATATAAAAGAAAAAATGAGAATGGATTTTTTGTTGTTTTGCAGCTTAAATTGCATAGAAAAATGAATTATGTTTTACCAAATCTCACCCCAAGAGGGAATAAATGGTAAGGTTGTAAAATACCATATTTCCCCATGTATTAGTACCTTCCCTGAATAAGATGCAGCTTATTTGGGGGGCTCAGAGTTTGAGTAAATGATAGTAAATGCAAATAAATGAGAAATGAAAGTAAAATATGCTACAACCACACTATAAGACGCACCAGAATTCTACCCCCACATTTTTCAAAAAGATGAGTCTCATTCATGGGAAAGTATGATATACAACCACCAAATGTCTCTGTGAACATTTCTTTTTTCTTTTTTTTCAAAGACAGGGTGACAGTCAGAGAGAGGCATAGATAGGGACAGACAGACAGAGAAAAAGTTCTTATTATGTGCCAGGTCACAGATCAATCATCAGTTTTTCTTGTGACCCCTTATTTGTTCATTGCCTCTTCTCTCATATGTGCCTTTACCAGGGGCTATATCTCAGAGAGAGACTGCTTGCTCTAGAGAGTGACCTTGAGCTCAAGCAGGTGAGCTTTGCTCATACAACATGACCCCATGCTCAAGATGGAACCCTTTGGATCTCAAACCTGAGTCCACCACATTCCAGTCACTTGCTCTAACCAGTGCAAAATCGCCTGCTCACGCAGAGAACGTTTTTTCTCTTACTTTCTCTGGATTTTATTATTATCCAGGTTTATACTGCAGGTGGAAAGGCTCTGTGTTTTAAGGTTTTCTTGACCTAAATTAGATTCATCACTACATTTTTCTATAGGTTTCCTTATGTAGTTTTTATTTCCATTAATTTTAAGGTATTTTGCAACTTGAATTGTGATTTTGAGCGAAAAGAGTTTATATAGGAGTTAATATCCTTACCTTCAATAAAGGGAATTTTAGTTAATTTGTATTACTGTTTACAATATTAAGTGTGCAGACAATAAGAAAAATGCTTTATGTCATTTCTAATGTTAAAGGTAGTAGAAACTTGCTTGAAACAACATACAGGATTATCTGTGGTAAATGCTTTCCAAGTGCACTTCCCTGCTGCCACCTTATGTGCACCTTGGGGATAACAGCTTAAATCAATTCATCTTAATAAACACATCACTTGAGTGTTGTGCGTTATCTACCAATGTTGAATACAAGGCTATCTATAAAAACGTTTTATAACTTGTAAATATAACGAATTTCTAGTTACAGCTACTACATCTTTCAACGTTAACTGTTGTTAAAGCCAGAAATATTCTTGGTATCATTTCAGTCCTCATATATTGGCTGGAACTTGCTCCATAGCACATTCAATAATGGTCTCTGTTACATGTGCTTCTCTGCTGCCACCCCGTGTGCATCTTGGGAATCAAACCTCAGTACAGGTCCAAAGAAATATTTTGGTACAGAGCATTTTGAATAAACGTTGATTCCAATTTGCCGTTTCTGTACAGGTTTTGTGGATCCTTAATGGTTTGTTTTCTGAAAATCTCTCGGGTCAACTTATTTTTCTTCTTTAATTCCAGCCATGCTTTCATAAAGGCTTTGAATTTCCCCATCATATAACAGGCACTGTGCTAGGAACTCATGTCCATGCACTCAATGACTTCCCATTCTACTCTCTTAACTTCTGTCTTTTGAACTTCTTTTCAGTAAATCAACTTCGTGTATTGTAAAATAGGATGTGCTTTGATTTGACAAATATGTTGAATTTTAACAGTTTTTTATTATAAAAATAAGTATTCTTATAGCAGATGTGCAAGAAAAATGATCTCAAAAAGAACAACAACCAATTTTTATAGAGATATATCTAATGTTAATATTAGAACATTTTATTTCCATATTCTTTGTGTACGTATTATATTTCTGTATGTATATATAGTCAGGTACATTGGGTGTGTGTACATCTGTTTGCATAAATGTGCATTGCACATGAGCATACCTCTCTGTCAACAGTGTCTGTGATTTGTGGATATCTGTGTACACATGCAAATGACTATTTATTTGTTCATTCAAGAAACAATTATTGTACTTGATTAATTGCCAGGGTCTGTGCTCAACAATGGTTGCCTATAGTGAAGAAGACAGTCTCACTTTCTGTCTATAAAAATACTACACTGCGATGGGGTAGACAGAAAGAGAAAAATATACAACATAAAATAAACGAAAGTTTAACAAGTACTTAATTTGGTAGTGCAAAATCTTTGGTGTCAGTTAGGATTCAGTGTGGTGGTGTTCAGTATATCAGTTTGTCAGAAGGCAGAGCTGAGACATAAGTCTCGGTTTTTCAGCAATGCGTGTTCTCAGGTATAAAACAAAGAAAATATAGAAGTAATGAATCAAAGACCAGGGGAGGTGCTCTGTGAGCAAAAGAAGCTAGCTTCTATGTAGTGACCAATTCTCAGTTAAATTAATGATGTCCAAAGCTTAGGAGGTCTCTCAGTATGGACTGCTGCCAAGACACAAGAGAAAGTTCATGTTAGGAAAGGGGTCACTTTGTTCTAAAGAATTAGAAATAGTGATTATGCACCTGAATTTTAAGAGCAAAGAAAAGTCTTCTGGTGTTGTCACCACAGCAGACTAGATAATCATTTTATTTTTAATTACCTCTGATTTTTTCTAGAAAAAATTTTCCCCAAAAGACAATGGCTTTCTCTCACCAGAGAGCTCAGTAGTAAAAGCATCACAACCATATGCTAATGTTATAGGTTTACTCCTGGGTCAAGGCACATACAGTTACAGATTGATGTTTCTGAATCTCTCTCTGTCCTTTTCCCTCTTTATCCTGCATCTAACATGAATAAATAAAATAAAAAATGACAATGGCTTTTTTGTTGTTGTTTTTGCAGCTTAAGCTGCATAGAATAATGAATTATATTTTTCAAAATCTCACCTCAAGAGGAAATAAATGGTAAGTTCTTAAAATTTCATATTTCCCCATGTATAAGAAGCCTCCTTGTATAAGACGTACCTTAGTTTTGGGGCACAAATTGTACAAAAATGATAACAAATGCCAATAAACAAAAAATGCAAGAAAAAAATTCTACAACCACTATATAAGACACAGCAAGATTTCTAGCCTTACATTTTTCAAAAGATACGAGTCCTATACATGGGGAAATATGGTATACACTCTCCAAATATCTCTGTAAACATTCTGTTATTCTTTTTCTTTATTTTTTTTTAATGGAGACAGTGAGAGAGTAAGAGAGAGGGATAGATAGGGACAGACAGACACAAATGGAGAAAGTGTTTATAATTTGCCAGGACACAGATCAATCATCAGTTTTTCTTTGTGACCCCTGATGTTTTCATTGACTCCTATCTAATATGTGGCTTGAGAGAGGGCTAGAGCTGATCAAGTGACCACTTGCTCGAGCCAGCGACCTTGGGCTCAAGATGATGAGCTTTGTTCAAACCACAGGAGCCTTCGCTCAAGCTGGTGCCCTTGGGATCTCAAACCTGGGTCCTGCGCATTCCAATTAAATACTTTAACCCCTGCGTCATCACCTGTTCAGGCTGTGAATATTTTTTTCTTTTACCTTCTCTGGATTTTATTTAGTATCCTGTTTCTTAGTATGGATGGAAAGGTGGTGTATTTTAAGGTTTTCTTGCCCTAAAATATATTCCTCAATATATTTTTTTCATAGATTTCCTTATGTATTTTTTAGTTCCATTAATTATAAAGTATTTTGTAACTGGAATTGTGATTTTAAGGGGAGGGTTTTTTAGGAGTGAATTTCCTTACCTTCAAAAAGGGGATTTTTTGTTAATTTCTATTATTGTTTACTATATTATGTGTAATGACAACAGAAAACATGCTTTATATCATTTTTTATGTTAGAGGTAGTTGAAACTTGCTTGAAAGAACATACAAAAAGATCTGTGGGAAATGTTTTCCAAGTAAACATCCTTGCTGCCACCTTGTGTGCTCCTTGGGAATAACAGCTCAGAGCAGATCACCTGGAAAAATACAGCAGTTGGGTGTTGTGCGTTATCTATCAATGTTGAATCCAAGGCTATCCAGAAGATACTTTTATAACTTGTAAATATAAAAGAGTTCTAGTTACTCTTTGCTAACTGTTTCAACGTTAACTGTAGTGAAAGCAAGAGATATACTTGATATCATTTCAATCCTCTGAAGTTGGCTGGAAATTGCTCCATACCACATACAATAATGGTCTCTGTTACATGTGCTTCTCTGCTGTCACCTCGTTTGCATCTTGGGAATCACGGTTCAATACAAGTCTAAAGAAAAGTTTTGGTATATAAGATTGTCTACAACAGTTCATTTCAATTAACTGGTTCTGTGAAGTTTTTATGTATCCTTAGTGGTTTGTTTTCTGGGAATCTACCATTTTATTTTGTTTTTCTTCTTTCCTTTTAGCCATGCTTTCATAAAGCCTTTGAAAGTACCCATCATATACCAGGCACTTTGGTAAGAACTCATTTCCCTGCACTCAGTAACTTCCCATTCTACTATTTTTACATCTGTCTTTTTAACTACTGTCATTTAAATCTACTAAATGTATTCTAAAATATTATGTGCTTTGATTTGACATGTATATTGAATTTAAACAGATTTTATTATATATGTGTTATTCTTATTGCAGAAGTGCAAAATCTGGTAAGAAAAACAAAACAACAAATTTTCATACATAGATATCAGCTGTTAACTTTATGCCATTTTCTTTTTTTATTCTTTGTGTACCAATTATATTTCTCTATGTATATGTACTCATGTACATTGGGTGCTTGTACCCAAAGTGTGCATAGATGTGCATTGCATATGAGCATACCTCTCTGTTTCAATAGTGTCTGTCCTTTGTTGACATATGTGTATATATGCAAATAACTATTCACTTTTCCAGTAAAATTTATTGTATTTTTTTATATGCCAGGCACTGTTCTCGACACTGGTTGCCAATAGTGAATGAGATAGACTCACTTTCTGTCTTTATGCATATTACCCTGTTATGGAATAGACAGAGGAAGGAAAAATATACAAAAAAAATTAAAGTTGTGACAAACACTGGAATTGGTAGTGCAATACCTATGGTCCCAGTTGTGATTGATTGTGGCATGGTTAAGTATATCAGTTTGTCACAAGGCAGACCTGAGACCTAAGTTTCGGTTCTTCACCAATCCTTGATATCAGCTATAAAACTGAGAAACTTTACAAGTGATGAAACAATGAACCTGGGAGGTGTTCTGTGACCAAAAGAACCTAACTTGTAAGTGCTGACCCAGGCTCAGATAAATTCTGAAAACCAAAGCTTAGGAGGTTTCTCATTCTGGACTGCTGCCACAGCACAAGAAAAATTGCATGTTAGGAAAGGTATCAATGTGTGCTCTACTATCAGAAATACTGTTTATCACTGTTTATGCCCTTGACTATCAAGAGCATAGAAAAGTATTCTGTTGCTTTGACCTCAGCAAACTAGATTATTTCATTTTTTAATTGCCTTAGGTTTTCTCCAGTAATTTTGTCCCCTAGAGAGAATGGCTTGCTTACACCAGAGAGTTCAGTAGTTACAGCATCTCACCCATATAGTAATGTCATAGGTTTGGTCCTGTTTCAAGGCACATAGAGAAACAGATTGATGTTTCTGACTATCTGTCTGTTTCCCCCCACACACTTTCTTTCTCTACCATTAATAATTAAATAAAAGAAAAAATGACAATGGCTTTTTTGTTGTTTTTGCATCTTATATTGCATAGAAGAATGAATTATGTTTTCTAAAATCACACCACAAGAAAAAATAGGTAGTAGGGTTGCAAAGGACCATATATCCCCATGCATAACCTGTCTCCCTGTAGAAGACACACCTTCATTTTTGGGCAAATAATTTGAGGAAATGATAACAAATGCGAAGAAACAGGAAATGCAAGTAAAAAATACTACAACCACTGTATAAGACGTACCCTGTTTTCAAACCGCACATTTTTCAAAAAAGATGAGTCTTAAATGAGGGGTAATATGATATACACCCGCCAAATGTCTCTGTGAACATTTGATTTCTTTCTTTCTTTCTTTCTTTCTTTTTTTCTTTTTTTCTTTTCTTTTTTTTTTACAGAGACAAGGGAGAGAGTCAGAGAGAGGGATAGATAGGGACACACAGACAGGAATATAAAGTGTTTTTTTTTATTATGTGCCAGGTCACAGATCAATCATCAGTTTTTTGTTGTGTCAACTTAGTATTTCCTTGACTGCTTTCTCATTGTGCCTTGACCAGGGAACTACAGCTAACGAGTGACCTCTTGCTCAAGTAGTGAGCGCATTGGGCTAAAGCTGGTGAATTTTTCTCAAACCAGATAATCCCATGCTCAAGCTGACAACCTTGGGATTTCAAATCTGGGTCCTTCGCATTCCAGTCAAATGCTCTATCCACTGCGCCACCGCCTGCTCAGACTGTGATAAGTTTTTTCTTTTACTTTCTCTGATTTTGTTTAGTATCTTGTTTCATAGTATTGATGGAAAGGCTTTGTATTTCAAGGGGTTTTGTACTAAAATATATTCATCACGACATTTTTCCGTAGGTTTTCTTATGTAGTTTTTCTTTTCATTAAGTTTAAAGTATTTTGTAACTTGAATTTTGATTTTGAGTGGGGGTTATTTAGGACTGAATTTCTTAACTTAAAAAAGGAAGGATTTTTCAGTTAGATTTTAGTTCTGATTTCTATAGTATGTGTAATGACAACAAGAAACATGCTTTATATGATTTCAAAGGTTTGAGGTAGTTTAAACTTGCTTGAAAGAATATATAGGATTGCCTGTGGAAAATGTTTTCCAAATACACTGATCTGCTGCCACCTCGTGTTCAACTTGGGAATAACAGCTCAGAGCATTTCACCTGGAAAAATACAAAAGTTGGGTGCTGTGCATTATCTATCAATGTTGAAACCAAGACTATTTAGAAGATAATTTATAACTTGTAAATATAAGGAATTTCTAGTTACTCTTTGCTACTTGTTTCAACGTTAACTCTAGTGAAAGCAATAGACATACTTGATATAATTTCAATCCTCTGAAGTTTGCTGAAACTTACTGCATAGCACATACAATAAGGTTGCTCTTACATTTGCTTCTCTGCTGCCACCTTGTGTGCATCTTGGGAATCACGCCTTAGTACAGATCCAAAGGTTAGGAATGGTAGTGAATATTATCTAAAAATGTCGATACCAAATTGCCGTTTCTGTAAACCTTTTGTGTATTCTTAGTGATTTGATTTCTCGGAATTTATCGGTTCATCTTGTTTGTTCTCTTTCCTTCCAGCAATGCTTACATAAGATCTTTCAATGTCCCTATCATATACCATGCACTGTGCTAGGAACTACATGAGTAGTTGCTGAACTAAATGTCTTTCTATTCTACTATTTTTACTTTTGTCTTTTGAACTCCTTTAGTTAAATCTCCTTAATGTATTGTAAAATAAGATGTGCTTTGATTTTACAAGTATATTCAATTTAACCACGTTTTTATTTTATTTTATTAAATTTATTTTTTGTGTATTTTTCTGAAGCTGAAAACGGGGAGAAACAGTCAGACAGACTTCCACATGCACCTGACCGGGATCCACCTGGCTAGCCCACCAGGAGTGATGCTCTGCCCACCAGGGGGCGATGCTCTGCCCCTCCGGGTTGTCGCTTTGCCATGACCAGAGCCACTCTAGCGCCTGGGGCAGAGGCAAAGGAGCCATCACCTGCACCCGGAGATATATGCTACAATGGAGCCTTGGCTGCGGAGG